>NC_049172.1:75971557-76125897 GCF_009769625.2 Cygnus olor | reverse complement strand
GGGCGCGGTTGGGGGCCGGGCGCGCGCGGCAGCGGCTGGAAGACGTGGCCGGGCGGCGATGCCCGCGGGCTGCGGGGCGGAGGAGGCCGACACGAAGCAGCCCCACCGCCAAAAATCCCGCGGCAGAAGGGGACGGCTCCAAAAAGGATGCAGGGAGGTGCCACGGGCTGCGGGTACCCGACGGTGCCAGGAGCGCTTCGAGCCGATTTCTAGGCTGGAATGATTTGTTCGCCGCTCATCCCCGGTCGTCGGGGTGCCGGGTCCCCACGGCGGAGCTTTCACAGGGACCGAGGGACCGACCCCAGCCCCGGCACGTGGCACCGGTGTCACCTGAGGGCTGCGGGTGCTGCGTGGCCCCGTGCCTGCTCCAGCCTCTGGATGCTGCGCCGGCCGTCCCAGCACTGGGGCCACCCGCCCTTGCCTCGCCACACGTGGGGATGGAAAGCAAAAAAAAAGAGCAAGGAGTGAAAAGCAAAGGAGCTGTGAGTGAGGGGAAGCAAAGAAACCGAGAAAAGGGGAGAAGCAGCCAGGAACACCAAAAAAAAAAACAAACCACAAAACCAACACAGAAAATAGGTTTGGGTAGCGGGTGTGCATGGGACATGGACGCTTTGTGGGGTGGCTGCTGTGCCGGGTGCTGCCGCTCGTTCCCCCCGTCCCCAGGCAGGGAAATCCGAGGTGATGAGGCCGGCAGAGCTCAGAGCTGGTGTTTGATGACCACAGCGCCAGGAGGAGGGCAGGGCTGAGCCGTTTCCCATTTCCCATTTCCCACTGCAGGCTCCAGGGCACCGGCTCCAGAGCCCCGTGGCTGTCCCGTGGCTGTCCCCTGGCTGTCGCTGGCCGGCTCAGGGAGCAGCCGCCAGTCACCCCTTCCAGGAGGGAACCTTAACTCCTTGCTGGCACCTTTTGCTGCAACCTGGTCCTCATTATTTCTTAATTAACATATCCAAGAAATCAATTAACTGCGACATTTCTAATTAAATACTACAGGAGATGATCATCTCATTATTATTATCTGCTGAGGTGAACAACTTGATGTGTGTGGGGGTTTTTTTTTTCTTCCCATTTCTTCCACTTCCCCAATTATAGGAAATAATAAATGCAAATGGTTGGGTTGTTCTCACAAACCGAAGGCTCCTTTTGTACATTAGGAAAGTCAGAGGGATTAATTAGCTATTAAGTGAATGTGCACAATGTTATCATTAGCTGTTGTGTGTATTCTTTTTTGGCACGATTTGCTGTCCTAATAAACAGTACTAATGTGCTACCACTTCCCCAGTGCCATGCTTTTCACTCCTCAGACGGCACCGAGAGTTGAGCACGACGCCGAGCCGACATCCCGCCCGCAGCCCCAGCGCCAACCCTGCCGGCTGCCACGTGGGGTGCACCAAGGGTGAGCGTGGCAGTTCCCAAAAGTGACACCGGCCACCCTGTGTGGCCCCAGCGGGTCCTGCCGTGGAGCATCCCGGCCTTGGATTTGGGGATTTGGGGATTTGGGGTCCGGTGCGTGGCCAGGGGCCGGGCGGTGCCGAAGCGTCTCGCCGTTTTCGCGTCCCGGTGCCCTTGTGCTGGGGGACGCTGCCTCTCTCCTGTTCCCCAGGGGAACCAAACGTGCTCCTCCTGCACACACCTTGTCCTGCTCCCCAGGTGAGGGGACAGCCCGGGGGACACCCGGGGAAGGGCAGCAGAGGGGAGACCCGAGCCCCGCGTTGGGTTTCAGCTCCGCCGCTCTCCCGGATGCGCGCACAGCCGGACGCACGGCGCCCTCCAGCCCGCACGGCGTTTTGGGGGGTGCGGGGCCAAGCCCCCAGGCCTGCAGCCCCCCGGCACAGCCCTGACCCCACGAGCACCGCTGGCACAAGCGGTACCTTGCGGTGCAACAACCACGGTGATTTTGGCAGAGTTTAGAAACCGTGCGGGACGCCCCCCCTTGCTTTCCGGATGCCCAGTTGACCTGGAAGGAACAAAAGCTGGAGATGGGCTGGGTCGGGGAACAGCACCGCTCTGCTGCCGCCCCTCGAGCCGGTCCTTACCCCCTGGAGCAGAACCCGGCCCTCCTGATTTTGATTTACAGAGCAGGGGGTAGCAGTGAACCCCAAGCCTATCCTCTGAACCAGCGCAGCCCTCGTTGTGCGCCGCGGGATCAGCCCTCCGCTCGTTAACTCAGCGGCGAGCCGAAACGCTCCGCAGGTGAAGTGTGCGCAGGGAAAAAGCCTCCGTGCGCCCCTTCCCTCTCACAAACCAGGAACCGGCTCCTTTCTTAGGCAAAACCTGCCCGATTCCTGCTTTTTCCCCCGGTATCTCTCCTAAAGAAGTGCAGCGAGCGGGGCCCCGGCTATTTCCCTGCGCGGCTCCGTAATTAGCCGTGCGCGCTGCAAATTACTCACTCCATCTGCAGACCCGGCAGGTAGCGGAGTTCACAGCCACGAAATCTTTGATCTGTAATTACGATGTAAAAACCAAATCACCGTCTCCCTCCTTGCTCCACCCTTCAGAAACCACCCCACTACAAAGCGAAGTCTCCATCACTCCCCCCCTTAAAAAAAACCAAACAAAACAACAACACAACCCACAACCCAAAGCCCGAGATAAAAAAAGCTTTGCAGCATCTCAGCGGAATGGCTCGGGCACAAAACCCACCGTGGGGGCTTCTGGGGAGCCCAGCTCTGGGCTCGGCTACGCCGCCAGCCCCCGGTGTGTGTTTAAGACCAGCTCCTTCCCCGCTTCAGGCACATCCTGCAGCACCCCAGGGCGCTCTGCGCCTCCCCACACCCAGCGCAGCCCCGTTTTCGGGGTGACCCCTCTGCAGCGGGATCGCGGGGCGACGCAGGAGGGCAGAAGACACTTCCCCAGATATTTAGTCTGGGGAAAGTGCGCTCCAGCCGTGTGCCAGAGGGAAGCGCTCCCCAGGGTGCTGCTCAGCAGCTGGTTTCGCACGGGGAGCAGCAGCGCTGTCGGTGCCGCCGTGCCATCGCGCCAGCCCCCTAAAATCCTGTAGGGATCCGAGGGGTGGCCTCACCTGGTGCTGAGCATACATTCATCTCATCTAGTGCATTCGAAGAACTCTGCTGGGCCAGGTCCAGCTGTCCCTTACCCCGGTGGAAATGCAAAGCGCTCCACGAGCTCTGCGCCCCCACCAGCGCCAGGGAACGAAGGGGAGCTGGGCTGCCACGGCTCCGGCTCAGCCTGGTGCGGCTCCAGAGAGAGCAGCAGACGGGGGGGGGGGCTGAGCCCTCCCGCCCCCAAACATTGCACCACATCCTTGTGCATACATTCTGCGTCAGTGGCAATTTGGTTTCCCCCGCTCCCCCCACCCTCCCCAGACCCCCCCCCCAACCCAACAAGGTGGCATTGGCACGATGGCAACGTGTGCATTCAGCTGCGCCATCACCAACACGCCTCCATCCCTGCAACATTCCAGGCAACCACGACCAAAATCTGCTCCCCTGACCCTCAGGGAGTCGCTTTGGGGTTTGCCCTCAGGCAACAGACACTGGAAAGCCAAATTATGCCCCCAAACCCAACCGAGAGCAGCCAGGGGACTTTTGCTGGGCCACGGGACCAGGCGCCCACAGGGGACGTGGCTCCCGTACCCAGGAAGCACCCCCAGAGCCACGTCCATGCACGATAGAGCAGGATTTGATGCCCTGCCAGGGGTTTGTCCCACCTGACGTGAAGCACCTCAAAGTGGAGCAGCCGAAGAGCGAGACGGACAGACGGACGGACACCTGCAGGGCGCAGTTAGCCCCTCTGCCCGAGGCTGTGGCATCAGGAACCCCTCACACAGCTGCACCCAGGTAGCTTGGAGCGACTGCCTTACCTGCAGAGCGCCTGCACTAGGTGGGACAAACCCCATCTGTTACATCTGTGCCAAGAAAAGGAGGAATTAAGCACATTTTCGCCGTAAGATCCCTTCCCACGCAGGGCATGTTGGCTTTCCAGCCCCTTGACCCCCTTGCCACCATGCCTGGGGGCAGGCTCACGGCACACAAAGCCCCGCGGGTGCAGCGAGTGCCGGTGCCACCAGCACCGCCGGCAGGAGGAGCAGGGACGGGGGGCACGGGCTGTGCCCCCGCGGTGCTCACCGAGCTCCCCACGGCTCAGCACCGGAGCTGCTTTCGTGCGCGATCACCGGGGCAGGACGGCCGCGAAATCGGTACGGGACACTTATCAAACGCCCGGTGAGGCACTCGAAATTCATGCACCCGCTGGGCTCTGCGGAATTACTTCTGTGCAGCGTCAGTGCCGGGGTTTAATTCGCGTTGAGAACAGGATTTGCTCGGTGAAGCCTACTCTCGTGTAGTTAGGTATAGCCAGGGAAACGTCCCGGAAACTTCCCTCCATGCAGTGCTAAAAGTTCAGAGATTATTCCTTAGCTACTTCTCTAAAGTGTTTGAATGCGATTTCTCGCTGTTGCTCCTGTGGCTAAGTTAAAACGATTTCAGTGTTAATCTTTTTGAGTGGTGTGAGGTGTCAGTTCTCCCCAAGTGTTAGTTCGCTCCCCGATCTCCGGGAGGGGCAGTACGTTACTACCGCTGAGCTCTACGCTCGTTTCGTCTCCTTGCTGTGTTTTATCCCAGTCGTGATCTCCAGCTTCCCCCGGCCCTCCCCAGCTCTCCTGGGCCGGGAAGGTGCGCAGCTCCCACTTACAGCCCCTTGTTGTAGACCACAGTCTTGCTGGCGGTGGCCATCGCGATCTCCGGCTCCAGCCGGGCCGTCTCGATCTGCGGAAACAAAGAGGAGAGGTCAGAGCTGCTGTGCTCGGCAGGGCCGTGTCCCCAATGTGAGGGGGTTTGCGGCCGCAGTCCGGCCCTCTGGAGTCACTCAGAGTTGTAAATGTGCATGAAGGATGCAGTAAGAGAGAGCGTGCTGCTACCTGGCGCATTATTTCTGCCTTTCCATGCCCTTCAGGACATGAAGTCCTGTACTTTGAGCCTCAAAACACCCCTGGGTAGATGGACGTGCATCACAAGAACCAATGCCCGCTCTCTGCCTCAGTCCCCAGAGAACTGCAGAGCTCCTCGGGGGATCCCTGTGCACCGTTCCCCAGCGGGCATCCTTCTCCCAGGCGGGTCCCTCGCGCCGTGCAGGAACGGAGCCAGCCCCGGCGCTGCAGCTGGCACCTACGGGACCCGGTGGCCGGAGGGGACAGGGGACAGCAGAGCCCGGCCAGCCCTGCCCCAGGGGGGGCACGGCAGCTAAACCCCGGCGTGGTGCCCCTGCGCCTTTCCTCCCGGCACCCGCCGCCGTTCCCCCAGCAGGCACTCGCCTCGAGCAGACTAGACACCACGCTCGGCGTCTCTGGGAAGCGCTCCGATGCACAATTTAGAAACTGCACTGTTTTGTCCCTGCTCCTTTTTCTGTCTCCGCGAAAGCACCAGCCCTCGCCTATTTTTTTTTTTTTTGTATTTTTTTTTATTTTTTCCCCAGCCAGATCTGCACGAAGCTTTCCAGCGCGCTGAGCTCTCGCCGAGCCGCCGCGTCCCCGCCGGGGAGCCGGGTGCTCCCCGCGTCCGAGCGGGACGGGGCCGCGCGCGGGACCAGACTTTTGGAAATCCTCGACGTCGAATGGGTGCCGCCGCTGACACAATGCTAAGGAACCCACGTTAAAATCGAGATGCTTTTGAAAATGTTTAACCTAGTTAGACAAATTAGCAAAAATTTGTGCAAAACAATTTAGGTATTTAAAATATTCAATGTTTTTAAAAACTGGAAAAACTGTTCTTAGCTTTCAGCTGCAAAAACCCAACAAAATATAACATCAAAGCAATCTTAACATGAGGTGCAACATAACCCTTCAGCAAAGCTGTTAAACAGCTACTGGAGCATCATGGGAAATAGCACTTCATTTATTCAAATGCACATATGTCAGGTTTTTGCACCATATGTCATTCCAAGCTATTTACAGTAATAATTAAATCTTAATCAACGTTTAACCTCTGTAAAATGTTTGAAGGGATCTAATCACCCTTCAGACTGCACTAATGAAGGAGAAATATATAAACATAAAAAGAAAATGATGCATAGATAGCACACCAGAAAGAACAGTAATTGCAAAATTGTATTTCTTTTAAATATAATCAGCAAATTATGTAAAGTAAGCCAACGAGTATTTTAAGTGAAGACATCTTGGGTGTCAGAGGTGTGATCAGCTAATTTTGTACTGCTATCCATAACAGATGTAGCATATTTTCTTTTAGTGCCATTATTAGCAACTTCACCATTTCTTTCTGTGCTGCACCACAAAGTGAAGCATTGTGCTGGGAGAGCACCCGGCAAAGGTAGAGGGGAGGCTACTCGCACGCACACCGGCACCCGGGGATCCATTTTGAGAGAGGATTAACTCCGGTCTGCCCGGCTCTGACGCAGCTTTTCTGCCTATTGTTTTCCTTTTCTTCTTCCAGATACGGAGAGAAAAGCTTCTAGATGTGGAGATGGGGTGGCTTCACCCCCGGGTATGGAGACACGGAGGTGAGAAGAGCTGGAGAATGACCTGGCAGTGGCCAACCCACTTGGGTTGGGTTGGCCCAACCCAAGCGGCCGGATGCCGGCGTCGGCAGGGCTTGGGGACGTGGTGGTGCAGCTCGTAGAGCGAGTTGGGAATGTCGAGGGTAGGAGAGAGAAGTTCAGGAGAGGCACCACCGTGCTTGCAAGAGGCTGCGGCGAGGAGAGAACGAGGGATGTTTTGTTCGTGCTCTCTTGGGACACAATTCAAAAAGCGGCGAGTACGACTCCAGCTGAACAGCAGGAAGAGCATCCTAGCGGGAAGGAGCAAAGTACTGCAACCAAATGTTTGGGGAAGGTGCCGTGTCTCTGCGGTGGGAAGCTTCAAGCACAACTCAGACAAAACCCATCAAGAATTTTTTAAGCGGAGTTGAACCTGTCTCGGTGGAAGGAGAGAGATGAGAGAACTGCTCGTAGGTCCTCTCGGCTTTCTTCCCGGGGGTCTCGGAGGGAAACGGCCTCCTTCTAGGGCGTGGCTGAGCCCCTCCATCACAGCAAGGCTCTGCGCTGAGGGCCGGCTGGGATGGCCCTAGGAGGGCAGGATCGAGGTGGGAGCTCAGAGACAGGTTGTGGGGTCTGAGCAGAACGACAAGGGAATGGATTCCTAATGGGACACGTCTACACGGTCAGGGACCCTTTTAAAGACGTCCAAAGGAAATAAAACCAATCGTGGGCACTGGCTTGGGGATGAGTGTTACTGAGCGCACCCAAGCCCCTTGCTGAAGCCTGGGAAGATGTGAAATAAATGCGATGGAGGGTGACTGGTTGAACCGGAGCAAACTGCAGATCCTTTTTTGGTTGACTTTATTAAAGCAGATACAAAGATATGAAAACCCTGCTGTAGAGCCTCAGCTACATGAGCTCCAAGGGGCATCCCCACCAAGGAGGCAAGCACGGGAGGGACAGACCCCCAGCAGCACTGGCAAAGCTGTTCAGAAGGGCGCTGGGAACTACTGATTCCTCTCCCTGTGAAATCGAATGCAGAAGTATGAGAAGATGTGTTCAGATGGTGGGTTACAGATATTGAGGTGACATTCACTAGTTGACCTTGCATGTCCTGATAAATTCTTTAGATCCATCAGGATTTTCTGAAGGAAACTGGAAATTCACCTATTTTGGTGTAGACTGCTGGTCTAGCTGCCCAGAGTCCTGGACCTGGACATGGCATCGTGCAACGGACGGGGAGAGCCCAGTTTCTTGTGTCATGTTTCTTGCGTCTGTGCTTCAAAGAAAACCCCCAGGCTGGGTCCTTCTTGGTCATGGCCATGCGAGGAACCCCTCAAACAGGGAACGGCTGCCGCAGAGGGTGCTCTGAGGAACGGGTTCCACACTACGCGATGGGACCTGTCCCACCCCATAACTGTGTCCTTCCAAACTGAGCACCCACCACGGCACTGGGTTTGAGTTGTGCCCATCCTCTTCCTCCCACTGAGGAAGTTCTTCTTGTGCTGGGTCAAAGGAGGGATCCCCTTCCCGGCTCTGGCAGGACAGCACTGAGGTCCCTAACAGAAATAGGACCTGAGCAATGACACCAGGAGAAGACAAGTCCGAGAGGGACACAGGCTCCCAAGCTGCATGCAGGAAACCATGGTGTATAAACCCCACTGCTAAAGGGTGCTGAGAAAGGGCTGGTTTGGGGGAAAAAGAGAGGCTTTCAGGATGAAAGCTGCATGAGCACCAGCACAGTGTTGACCGCTACTATCCTGACATACCAGCGTGGGAGATGCTATGATGAGAGAGCAGGAGAAAGGGAATGGCTGCATCCCCCGGGGGCTACTGAAAGCTTTGTATAGGGGTGAGGAGATCCTCGCTGAGGACAAGGCCAAGGTGCAACCAGAAGAGTGGCACGGGAAGGGGCCGCTGCTAGCTGCAGAGCATCGCAGCACCCGGGAGCTCCTCTAGCAGATAACCAAGAACAAAAAAGGTGTCCCCTGACCTCCAGGCCCCTCCAAGCGACTGTTTATAAACCAGCATCACCCAGGTAGTGCAGGCGGTACGGCACCGCTGGCGTTTTGGTGGCACCCCTGACCTGGTGAAACCCATCCCCGCCAGGGGAACAAAGCCGCCGGGAAGGGAATCGCCTCTCGCGGCACCCGCCGCGCGTGATTCCTCTTCCCCCCCCCCTCCCCGCCTCCGTCTCTGCCTTGCAGTGGGAGCCTCTCTCCTCTCATCAGCACAGACAAGGCTAATTGGGGTGATAAAGAACTGGCTCCGAGTGCTGGCGTGGGCTGGAGGAACAAATGGTGCGGTGGTCACAGCTGGTGCTGCGGAGACAGCGAGGGAGCGAGCGCGAGGCAGGCTCCCGGCGCCCGAAGTTCCCTCAGCCCATGCTGGATGCGGGGCTGCGAGGTGGGGGGCTGTGTGTGTTTTGCATTCGCTGCTGACACGGGTGTAACGTACATGCGCGGCCGGTGAGGCAGAAGCAGGCAGAAAGCAGATGCTTTTTGTTTGGGGTTGATACTCATTTCTATCCCAGCTCGGGAAAAGGTGTAGAAAGGAATGTGCTCCGACGAGCGCAGGGAGAGAGATAGGTCTAGGCGCTCTGCCAGGGATCCTGCGACGATATGGAAGGCAGCTAGGGGAGACAGGAGCAGATGGATTTGGCATACAGCTCATCACTCAGCCAAAAAGGGGGGGGGGGGAGGAGGGAAGAGAGAGAAGAAGGAAGAAAGCAGCCAATTTTGGTAGGGGGAGGGTCATGCGGCCTGACGGATGCTGCACCGCGAGGAGGGGGAAGGGAGGACCAGCCTGGTCACCGCATCTCCTGCTGCCTCCGCAGGGCCGCTGAGGAGGCCTGGTGGTGGTTTGGAGGCCGAGGGGCTCTGCGGGCCCTGCCAGCCGCCCTCTGCCACCTCCTCCCGGGCCACCAGGCAGCAGGGCAGTGGCTGAGGTGACGCCAAGGATGGGATTTTGTAAATGAAGGCACCAAGCGGCTGCTGCTTGGTGGTGCTGGGCCCAGCGCGCCGCCCGAGAGAGCCTGGGGCACGGCCAGCACCGCTCGCAGGCTCTGCTCCGTCGGCTGTCTGAAGACATGGGGAAAAATGAGGTGAGCTGCACTATGGCCACCAGACACCTCTGCTTGTAGCTCAGTGCAACCACGGTGTGAAACCACCGAGCTCCTTTGTGGCGCCTCACGGCAAGCCACCGCCGCCACACGGCCACCTAGCCGGGAGGCAGAACCTCATCGAGCTGGCTTAATGTGTTTCCTCGGGGTCAAAACCAGCCTGACTGGGGTTTTGAGGTTTTGTTCCCGCAGTAAAATTGCCTAAATGTTGTTCTTTCAGATATTTCAGACCTTCTTTTCTTCTTTTAATTGACAGTAGCTGAAGGAATACTACTAGGACCAAAATCACAAACCTCTCCTGGAACCTGTGCTTAATTTTACAAGGCTTTCCAAAACTAAAAAATGTATAAAGAATAAGTTAAAGACCGTAAGGTTTTTCCTTAAAAATAAACTCTTTCTGAAACTTTTCCCAGCTGTCAAACAATAAAGCGCCTCACATGGACCCACTTGCTAAGGATAAAGTTGAGGAAATCAGCTATGGAGCACCACCTGGAAATGCCACAGACACCCAAGGTCACCTGACAGGTGAGAGATTTGGGAAATGATCCATCTCACCCCAAAACCCACTGGTTAAATCAGAGATGTTTTTCAGAAGATATCCAGGCCAGCTTCAAGGCCTCGACATCCTGCTTCAGCCAGCCTCCTGCTTTGCATTTGTCTAAACTCTCACTTCCAGCGTGGCATTTATTGATCTGCTGCACCAAGGAGCTCTCCCCTGCCAGAAGTTTTGACCCCATTAAAGTTTTCAAAGATCATCAAATCGCCTCTTTGTTAAGTCCTTCTCCTTTATTTAAATTTATTGTTTGCAATACTGATGCTAAAGCTCTTCTTGAGCACTTTAAAGCTTTCCTAGCTGGACACACTGGTTGCCTCGTGACTGATGTGCACAGTAATAAATAACTGTGTCAGTAACCGAGACTCAGTTTGCTGGCTAAGTCACAATCCAGGGGAAAAGGATTTTCAAGCAAACATTTTTGTTAGGTTTTCCCTGAAATTAATAATACAAATCAAACGGAGTTTACTAGAAAATGTCTCTTCATTTTTTGTTTCTCTCAAGTCTTTTAGGCTCCCCTCTTTTAAAGAAACATTCACAGCTTTCAGAAGAAAAAAAAATCATCTCTAGTCAAAATGTTTTCCTTGAAAGCACGGAAACAGGCTATTCGGCTCCCTTTGCACCCCTGATGCTGGCTGGGATACCAAGGAAATTGCAGCAGAGCCGGGACAGACACAGCTGGGGTCAGCAGTCGGGTGCCCCACGGGGCTGTCCCTGGCCACAGCGTGTCCAGATACGGCCGCACCTCGGTGCAGGAGCCCGGCCATGGGCTTGACACCATCCCCATCCCCATCCCAGCTGAGAGCTGATGCAGGGGTCACAGGGCTGGGTCCCCCAAAAGGCAGGGATCACAGGGAGCTGCGCCGCTGCTGGTGCAGAGAACCGAGTGATTCCCCGGTGAGGGTTTAGAGCCTCCCTTCTTGCCATCCCAGCTTTGATCACCTCCTTTCGGCTCACACCTCGAGGCACTGACATCCCCCGAGAGCTCGCAAAGCTCCGCAGCCACCGACCCATGCAAGGAGCCACAGGTGGGCTTCTTCAAGCTGGGCTGCCCCGGGAGGAAGCATCCAGCTCCAGGACGCTCGCGTCTCGCTGGCTCCGAGTCCCTGGGTCAGGGCAGGGGAGACACCACCAGAAGATGCTTTGGGAAGGTGGGGGCTCTGGGAAGGTGGTGGCTTTGGGAGGAGAAGCCAACGAGGGCCAGGAGGTGCTGCACAAGCAAATAGAGTAAGCCTCTCTGGAGCTCTGAACCTGTCTATTTAGGAAAAAAATGAACATTTGTGATGTACTCCTGTAACCACCAGCGTCAGCGTGGGCTTGCTGCTTCTAAAGAAGTCAGGCACAGCCTCAACCCAGGCATCAGAGTAGCCTCGGGCTGTAAAAACAAGTGAATGACTGCAAATACGACTCAGTGACTGTAACTACAACTAAACCATTGTAAATACAGCTCAACGACTGTAAATGCTACTCAAAAACTGTAAGCACAACTCAACAACTGTAAATACAGCTCAACGACTGTAAATACAACTCAACTGCACTCAGGTTGAGCAGGTTCGGTCTCTACCCACCGAAGTTTTCCTCTGTTACTCGCATGCTTTGTAAAACCGAGTCAGTAGCAGACAGAGCTGAAAAAAGTAGACAAGCAGCTCGGGAGAGCATTTGATTTGCACCCCCCTGTCACTGCCACGTAGGTGGATTCACACATACATATGTAAAGTTAGGAACAATGAGACAAGCCATGTAACTTGCAAGGCTTATTGTTCGGCCGCAAATCTGGAGCCCCCGAGCTGTGCCTAGCAGATGGGCACCGTCAGCTCCCCGCGATGTATAGCTTTGTGGTGGAGCTCCCATCAGAGACTGCATCCGGGGCCCTGTTTGCAAACAGTGTGTTTTTAGGGATGTGTCATGGCTCTGCAGTAAACCAGGCTTACACTGACGTGCAGGGTGGAAATGAAAGGACCCGTGGCCACTCCAGAGCTAACACAAACTCTCCTGACCCTGTCCGTGGGGAAGGCAACCATTCAGTGCTGGCTTCAAAACCCGCCTGAGAGGTGAGGAACAGAGATGCTGCAGCCTCTGCCCCTGCCCCATCGGCAGCTGCCAGGCCATCAGCTTCTCCCCAGCTCACGGCGGCACATTTACACCAACAGTGCATGTTGGTGGTGCCCCCAAACCTCTTGCTGAACCTGGAACAGGCATTAAGAAGTGCCGTTGCTTGGGATTAATTTTCTCTCTCTTTTCTTTACTTTCCTTGAAACAATAAGGAGGAGGAAAACTGGAGTATTCGGCTGTGCTGGCTCTTGAGGGCTATCCATTTCAGAAAGTTTCTCTGGTTTCTGTCAGGGATGCTGTGACCACCAGCAGCCAAATCCTGCTGCCTGTAGGACAAGGCAGAGAACAGAGACTCTTTTCAGACCTGACTGGAAAGGGTCGGAATGTGGCCACACGCGTACCCTGCTACGACATCTGTTAGATATAAAGTATGTCGGTGCCGGTGCCGGTGCCACAAGCTCTTCACACTCTATCACATCTGCTGACACCTCTGCACCATCCCCTGAACACGTCACTGCTCTTAGCAGAGCACGAAATGCAAAGTGTCAGCGGCACCTTGGGTGCCATCAGGTTTCTGCACCGCGACGAGCAGGAATATTCCTCATGCTCAACAGCTGTTTGGATAGAGACGTGCAATTGCTTCTGAGACAGCTACGAGGCTTAGGATGTTACCGCCCTCACCTTAAATGGGAACAATTGACCCTGCCCCGAAGCAGAATGGGAGAGTTTGCAGGATTTATGGGTCAGTTATGGGATAGCACCTTTATCACAGGGCGGGGGGGAGTTTTTACCTTCAGCTCTGCGGATCTGCAAGCACGCAGCTGCCTATGCATGGAGTTGCAAATTAGTGTATCACAGCTTCTCGAAAGAAAAATAATATGCATCGCCTCTCCATTAAAAAACATCACAGTAATCGGAAGGGAAAGAAGGAAAACGTGGCATTTTAGGCTCCTGCCCATCTGGGCTGGAGCAGAGCACCGCTCCCGCGGGGCGACGAGCTCCCCGTGCCCAGCGGCACACGTCTACCAGTGCTGCAGGAATGACCAATGGTAACAAGTCAGCAGGTGGGACGAAATATATGACAGCAGGCACCTAAGGCAGCTTCAGTGCTGGGCATGTCCCTGCCTGTAGCTCGGCGGTCCAGCAGGTCCCTTCACTCCCAAGCTCCGTCCCGCAGCCGGGTCAGTGGCAAGGCACCGGCTGCAGCCTTCCAGGTCCCCGTGGGAAGCCTTCTGGTGTCTCAAGGTGACACTGGTGTTGAGCAGGCTGCTGAGATGAAGGAAAACCTCTCGCAGGAGCTGGGCCCACGGCCAGCACTGGGCTCACACTGCCCCAAGACCCAGTTCCCTGAATGACCCCACCTCCAAGTCCCTGCAAAATTGGGGGTTTTTGTCTTCTGGGGAAGGAGAGTGCTGCCTACCGCACCAGAAACCCCAAGTATTAAAACAAAGGTTTCAAAACCATCAAGCTTTAAGTAGCAAGACCAAATAACAGTTCTTTCTGAGCTGGAGAGAGAAGCCAAGACATAGGCACGATGCATCTTCCATACAGTGAAGAACCACATAAAAGGGCTTCGCAGGAACTAAGACGCCTCTTGTCCTTTCTGACGGAGAAGATCTCTTCATGTGTAAGATAAATGCCCACGAGGTAAACTCTCTACAGGAATTTCTGCAGGAGCTGCTCCCAAGGTGGGTCCCGGAGGCTGGTACCACAGCAGCAGCACGGGTTCTGTCCACAGGGTAAGGAGAGGCCACCCCCCCAGGAGAGGCCGTCCTCCCCAGACTGACTCTGTAGGGCATTCAGTCTACACCAGTAAAGCAAAAGAAACTTCTTCCTGGCCCAGGGAAGAAGCATCACCTTACAGGACGCAGACTTTGTTGGGGAACGTTCAAGGCAACTGATGAACGCAAGAGTCACCAGCCCGTCTAAAAAAAAAAATCTGGAGAACGCCCCGAACTGCAGAGTTTAGGGCGAGCTCAAGTCACTGCGCCTTGCCAGAACGGAAGGCGTTTCTAAAGAGAGTTAGAGTTGTCTCCCCTCTTCTGGAAGAAACAAAATCCTGCGTTTGAATGTGGGCATGATAAATGTGGCAAGTTTCCTTTTGATGAAAAGGAGCAATTCGGTCCCTTCTCGTCATTGCCCCTCAAGCACTTCTGTCGAGGAAGAGACCATTTGCTGCTGCTCGGTGACAACGTCAAGCCCTGCAATTCCCTAGCTATCAAGAAGGACCACGGTGGGTACTGCAGGATTTAGGGAGGGCCTTGCTGCTTTAAAGAAGCCAAGCAAGTTCCTCGGGACCCCAAGCCTTCGACGCATTTCCTTCCCTTGAAGGACCAACAGCCCCAATTAGAAACAGGCCGTTAGATCCGAATGATTTAAAAAGCAATTACAGGTAATTATATATACGGGGGAAATGTGATTAATAGCTCGTTCTCTGCAGTAACCGAGCATGCTCACAGCAGGCAAGTCTGGACAACTGGCTGCCTTCCTTCGCTCGTATCCTTGATGTCTCACTTGGAGTAATCTGAGGTACGGCTGCTTCAGAGGAGCTAAAACAAGTGTCTGAGGACATGCAGGAAGCTGCGAGACAGGGATAAGGCAGGCAACAGCCAGGGAAGAGCCGGGGATGAACCCGGCTGCACCAAATACAGAAGCTGCTGGTGAACAAGAAAGGGGAACAAATTATCGGGGTGGGCTGGCAGAAAGAAAGAAAAGGTCTCAGCTTTCAGGTCCAGAGGAAAGAAGCAAAACCAGAGCCCTGTGGGAGCTTGGACAATTGTACAGGGCAGGAGGAAAGCGGGATGAGGTTGGACTGGATGATCTTGTAGGTCCTTTTCAACCTCGTGCTTCTAGGACTGCCACCTCTGTGCGCTGCTCTGCGACCAGGGCAGGAATCCCCGGGAAGTGCTTCGCAGGAGGCGCTCTGTTTACAGTAGGTGCTGCTGAAAGGTGTCCCGAAGAAAGACAGCAATTAACAGGCCTGGAAAAAAAAATGGCTTCTTTCCACAAAGAGCCTTTTAAGTGTGTTTTTCGAGCCACTTTAAGGGTTAATGTTTAGCTGTTTATCCGGAGTTGTCGGATGTCAGCTCTTTCTTTTGACTCCTAATGGCTTATAGCCATCAGGAGGTGAAGACTCCTCAAAAGAGATGGTGTCAGGAATGTTTTTTTATGCCCACTAGCACCCACACACCTGCAGGAGCCTGTGCTTGCAGGATAGATAGTTTACATACTTGAACCTGTATCCCAGGGACAGAGATATAAACATGAAACCAGATCCCATCCGACGAGGCCGTTGAAGCCCCTGGGCAGTACAAAGGGGTCCTTTCTCCCACACCCACCTCCAGTGACCACAAATAACAGCTCAGTTCGAGCCGTCTCTCCCCACTAAGAATAAGCTCTGCTGGTCCAGGTTACGATTTTAGGGCTGGCCCCTGACAGGTTTGCAGCACCTTTAGCTCCAAACGTTGGTTGTGAAACAAAGGGCCGCTCTCAGGAGCAGACTCCAGGAATCAGCCCCGTCACAAATCAAAGCCCCTCGGACAAGGGAACGGGAGAACAAAGACACCGGCTCCCAATCAATCAGAGCGCTGCTCACTCGTGACCTTCCCCAGGTGAGAGATGTCATTGAGCCTAATAATTACACCGCAAGGTGCAAACAGGCCGAGCAGTTGTAAATCTCACCACCGCAACGTTTCCTACGGGCGTTCAAAGGCAGCTGGTGGAGCTGATGCCCCTGGAGACCGGATCCTTCCGCTTCCTGCGCTCTTCCCAAAGCTTCAGCCCTGCTCAGACCAAATCTTCCCTCTTCCTCCTGCTAAACCGAGGCAGCAGCACGGGTGCAGGCAGGGATAAGGGGGATAAGGGCTGCGGTGCAGGTGTGCACCTGGAAGTGCTGCTGCAGCCAGCCAGACAAGCGCAGAAGGAAACCACTACACCGCGTGTCTCCCCCTGCTACAGTCCCCAAAAATAAAATAAGAAAGAAAGCAGCATCAAACAGAAGAGATGGGGAGTTACAGTAATGAGAATTTATCCTCGGGCACCCTGCTCTCGGTGCCCCTGCTTGAGCAGGGCGCTGGACCAGGTGGACCCCAAGGTCCCTCCCAACCTCAGCTACGATTCTGTGAATTTGGGGCTTTTTGCTGGGAGTTGGGAGCAGGGGGGCAGGAAAAGGATGTCATGGTCGTGGAATCTGGGCTTCCTTGGGTTTGTTTGTTTGTAGAAGCGCGGATGATGGCTCAGCAGCTCCGGCTAAAGCACGGCTGGGAGGGGAGGGCAACTAACCTTGAAGCCTCCAAGTATTTAGGAACACCTTCAGTGTGAGACATGCTCAAGAACAGGGTTTAAGGCACGTTTAAGGCTGTGTCCTTCCAGCCTGCCTGCGTGACCTGAGCTCCCCCAGAAGCCCTGCTGCCACGCTGACTTGGGAATTTACACCATGGAGGCTGGGTCAGATCCTGAAAGCTAAAGGGAACACAGCAAAAGCTCCGGGCTTCTTTCTTTGTGTGTCACACCGAAACACTTCCAGCCATGCACAGACTCTTCCGTGCTTGCAGTCTCCTGGGCAGCACCTTCCTGAGAAGCACAATTAGAAGGAAACCTGAGGTTGTTGAGGGATCCTGCAGCACAGCAGACGAGCTGCTGGGGTATTTTTGTTCCCCGTTGCTTTTACAGGAGAGGTGTTCTGCAGATGCCAGGCTGGAGGTGTAAAGGGAAAGCCAAAGGGTATGGCCAAGGGAGAAGCAGTGTGTGAAGTCTGGCTCCTCGAGAAGCACATGCTGGGGCTGTAAACCCTGCCTGACAGCTGGGGTGGGTGAAGAAAGCCTAAACACAAGGAGGGCTAAGCTGGGAGCACATCACCTTCTCCTGTGCTCGACGCTCTCGATGAGAGAGGGCTCGGGGGAGCAGAGAAGGGATGCAGACGTCAGACAAGCAAATGGTAGAAGTGCTCCTGTTCCAAGTCAAGGGATATTGAAACTTTCCAAAAAACTGGCTGTTTAGCCTCGAGTTCACTTTTAGTGCTCACCCCGTAGAGTGCAGCCTCAGGCCAGTGGCTGCTTTTCCTGCTCAGCAGATTGCAGACATTGCACGTCGCCTTCTTGGGGTGCACGGGCGAGGACTTCTGCGGTGCTGTGTGACAAGGTCCCAGCTCTGCGCCAGCTACCGAGACGAGGGCTCAACTCACGGCAGAACTGAGTATGGGGAACTGGTCCCACAGTGCTTCACGCTGCTCTGGTGAAGATTCACGGCCAGGGTTGTGGTTTGGTTTGGGGCAGGGAACAACTTGTCACAAAACGAGCTGGTGACAATCACTTCCACCTCCAGACTTCAGGTCCATGCCCACGCTGACAGCGAGGGCAGGCTGCCCCAGAGGCACAGGAGGACAGATGTACTCCTTGCTTTGCGTACACCAGTCTCTGACTATTAAAGCAAAGGCTAGAGAGATCTTTGCTTTCCACCGCTCAGCTGAGGCACGGTCCCGTCGTGCTACAGGAAGACACGGCTCTTCTGTAATGCAAGATTAAGGCTATGGTCCTGTAATTCCAAAAACCAGCTCAGATAAGCCCCATGAGTCACAAATCAAAATAAACTAGAGGTCCCAGACTAAAACTAACGCACCACGACCCCCTGAATACTTGCAAATGGTCTCTGACCATGGGACACGCAGGGCTACAGCTGCACAGACCAACAGGAACCACAGCACATTCTCCCTGGTAGAGCCCAGCTTCCACCCATATGGCTGATCTCTGCCCCCAGAGAGGGACGATTTATTGCTGCTCATCGGGAGCAGTCCGTAGGAACACTACCCCCAGCATCAGCTGGGAGGCCAAAACGGACCCAAGGGGATGCAGACAGCCAACCAGACTGGCCACCATGGGCCACTGTATACCTTGTATACCTGGAAACCCTGCTGGGTTTACAAGCAGAAACCTGCTTTATGACTTCCGTAGGCTGTTATTTCTTTGAAAAGACAAGCTAGCAACTTACAACGGGCACTAATGGGCTCCAGCAATCACCTCCACGTTTATAGCTCACATGGAAAATAAAGATACTCACGTCTGTGTCACTAGTTACCTCGCTGTAATAGAAAGAGCACACAGAGAAACCTCAGAGGAACTTCTGAACGCTTCAGAAGTCAACAGTGGAGCATCATCTGCGTGGCAGCATGGAACCGAAGCCGCAGGGTACGGCTTGAATCCTCTTCAGTCTTTGGCAGACACACAGAGCTGAGCTCCTAGCCTCCTGCCAGTCCTTAAGGACCTCATGGCTTCTTCTCTAAGATCAACCTTCATTTCCTCCAAGAGCAACCTCCACCCGAGGGTAGGCTTTGGCCAGCAGCACGCCCAGGCTGCTGGACCCTCAGGGAACGGTTCCTCAGACCCAAAAGCAAAGAAACCCCACAGAACTTCTCACTTCTCAAACATTTTTTTCCCCATGGCAGCTGGCAAATCCTTTCCTTTGCTTCTCGTCCAAGTTGGACAAAATTACTGCAGAGAATCCCTCCGGCTCCCCTCCCCCTGCGCAATGCAATCCCAAGGGAGAAATGGTTTCATGGGGACCCCCTGCTGTCTTGCATCTGATTTCCCTCCTAAGTATGGTATAGGGAAGCGTCTCGAGGGCTATGGCTGTGACCTCCATACAGCTCTTTTGTCAAGTGCCATTTCATTAAAAAATCAGCCTTTTAACTGTGGACACATTTCAACCTCACCAAATCTGCTAATTATTGACAGTTGGTGAAGAGGAGATTTCACTTGTTCCTCCTGTTAAACTGCATCTAATTAGTAATTACTGGTTCACTGTCATCTTTACTGCAATAATCCCACTGCACATTGGCTCATTAACCTTTTGCTTTTCTAAAGCAGCCTGCCAACAAGATGAAGGCTAAAACAGATTGGAAAACAATAGCTCAGCCTTGGATTTTAGGCTGTTTATTCCCCTTGTCCTGGAGATCCAAAAGGAAGATTATTTTTAAGAAAAGGCTTTCAGCTGCAACCAGCCTAATTCCAGAAGATGGCTTGTTGTGCCCCAACCAGCTATCAAAGCCCTTTAAACTTAACCTCTGGTGAGGGCACGTGTATTATACATGCGTACAACCCTTCCTAGTGGAAGGGTTTCTCAGCTCTTGCCTTGGCTCCATTTCTCACCTGGCTTTATCCTTCTTTTAGCAGCATGACCCGACACATGGGCCACGGGATAAGGCAAGCTCCCGTGGGTCTGCAGCCCTCTGGAAGCTCGAGAGCATCCTCTCAGGTGCTGAAAAATGAACGATCTGGGTGAGCAGAGCCCAAAGGGAAGAAAATCGGTGGAGCAACCCCATGGTTATTTCTTTTGCTGCTACACTGAATTTCATTTGCACAAGTCCCATTTTCAGTTTGGAACTGTCACAGCTGTTTCTATTGGCAGTGCATAGCTGAGTAGGAGTTGTCAGTGGGGATGCTGTAGGATAGGCAGCTAGAAAAGAGATTCCCCGGGGGGCATGGGAGGCAGTTCGAGGTTGTGGGCTAAATGCATTAACTACATGTTTCTCCCAAACTTAACAGAAGTGAATTATTTAATGCATATTGATGTATTTGGGTTCTGGAGTTAACACTATGTTGGGATGAAAAGTGTAGTTCTCGGTGTCTGAAGCGTGCTCTATCTCAAGGACCTGTCTTTATGGTTCACACTAAGGTTTTATTTTTATAAGGTGATCTTAAAAAACCATAACACCTAGAAAAACGCTCTAATTCTGGAGCACCATGGCAGGCAGCAAAGGGGATTCCATCTGTACAAACTGAAGGAAGATTTGAGGTCTTGGTTAGACCCAAAAGTAAGTCTGGATGCATTATTCTTCCCAGGGCGTGAAGGCTGCTTAGCTCCACAATTTTCATTTAGTTGATACTGATGTTTTTGTATGCAAGCAGAGCTGAATTTTGATTTCTCTTATGCTACTTTAAAACAGGACTAACTGAAGCAGCTACATCTGGGGTACTTTGAAGCAGAATCTGACCCGGTTGAGACCAGCCATTTAACTGGGGCATGGATGCCAAGGCACCGTGTAACCAGAACGGGACCACGCTGGTCCGAGGTTGCTCCCCAGCTGTGAGTGGCAGCAAACCCACAGGGGCTGCCACTCCAGAAGAAGTTATTTGGCAAGACAGGGAAGGGACATTTAGTTGACACATGATAAAGTGGCTGCATTGATATGGGACACTTATTAAATATATCACAAGGCTTCAATTCTGCTTGAAAACTAACTATAAGTTTGAAACATGCTCAAAAGCCCCTTTTGCAGAGAGGATCAAAAGCTCCCATGCTAAAACAAGAGCTTAATAACACATCAGCTTCTCTGTTTGCTCTCTGACTAAAGAAAAAGGACTGTGAATGTGTGATTAAGGGCAGAATTTGGCTCGTTTACAATTCCTGTAAGGGTTGCTGCTCAGACCATAATCATATTTTTGGAACAGAACACGCCTATTACATCTTGTCGTTAATAATTTACTCTCCGGGTAGAGCTCATTATAACAGCATCATCTCTGCTGTGTTATGCTCCTGGCTGCTTCACCTGCTGTAGTTATAAGGGAAAGCACATACACACACACGTACACACATACACGTATATACCTACAGAGAGTGAGAGGTTGGTGTTTAAAAACTGTTAATGTAGTTACCTGGTGAACGGATGGACCAGTAACCAAGAAGCCACACATTCTGAGAAATACTCTCTGCAAGGAAACTCGGATTTCATTTCCAAGATTGTGAATAAAATGACTCTAGAAAGATTCTTTCAGGTAAATCACTTGCTCTGCTTACCTGAGCATCCCCAAAGCCACTGACCACTGAGGGTGTCTCAATGAGACTGATGAATGGGAGGAATGCCCTTACACACTCACGCACATTTATAATGAATGCAGAACTAACTGGGAGGCTGATCAGCCTGGGCTGCTTTGGAAAACCTGACTCCTTGGTGTCAAGAGAACCGAGGTCCAGCTGTGCGAGTGGAGCTCACGCCAGCTGAGCAAAGACAAGCCCTCAGTGGGCAATGAGCCTCACCACCAGCTGTAATGGTGTCTCTTCATTGACACGATGCGTGGGCAGGGAGCACATCATTCTGTTTGATCTACTAATCAGCGCTGATTCATGTTTACACTGCGGATAACATTTCATCTGCTTTTAGAAGGTCATTCTCAAGTGATGCTGTATGGTTTTCAGTATTGACTGATGCCTGCAATTTGTATATCCTCTGAAGGAAGAGAGACCTTAATTTTTCTTGTGGGCTAGAATTCATTCAGCTGTTAGCATCAACACAGTTTTTCAAGCTGCAATATCAGATACGACACGTTATAGAGTATCTGTCACCCATGAAGTTCAGACTATAATAGAAAAGGTAGAAAGACCCTGTGAGCTTCATTATTAAATGAGGAAACTAAAACAATGAATATTTTTAGAGCTCAAAGTGTTTACCTCTGAATGCTTCAGATACAGGTCCCAAAACTTTCGTTCCCACTGACCTTAGCTGGCATTTACTATTTCAAAGAATTGTGTGTTAAATGTCGCTTACAAAAAAATACTGAAAATGTACTAAACAATAAGTTTCAAAACAGAATTGGAGGGTCAGATTCCTGTCTGTGTTGAAAGAAAGGTTTGGTTTGGCCAATACTATTAAACATGCGTCATCAGTGAGAAGGGAGAAAACATACAATGACTGCTGATAAAGGTTAGAGATGACACAAAGACTGAGAAAGTGGTAAATAATCAAGAGCCCGAGATCCAGAGGCCTCTAGCTCACATGGCCATCTGTGGAAAGGAAGCCCATGTGCATGGTACTACGGTCAATAACGAAGCTGCCTCTGGAAGCAATGAATGTATGGGACATCTTTTTGGGGGAACGGTGTCAATGCTGCCTTTGGGGTAAATGACATGTTCCTCAAACAGGTGCTAGGCCTGGAAATACTTCTCAATCTTTCATAACCAAAACCTCTGAGCAGAACTTGGGATCACGGTAAATAACTGATGGACAAGGAGCTTTGGTTGAGCTCATGCCAAAACGACTAACGTGCTCTGTGGACGTCCGAACTCAAGCAGAAGCAGGCAAATCACACTGCCCCTGTAACTGGAACTTATGCAATTCCTTACTGGAATACCATGTCTGGTTCTCGTGGAAATGCTCCAAAAAGGATGTTGACTAATTAGAAAAAGTTTAAGAAAGAACCACACAAATCATCAAAGCAGCAGAAAACATGTCTTTTAGCAAGAGACTCCAAGACTCAGATACACTCTGTTTCTAACACAGAAGATTAAAGGACAGTTTTATTTCAGTCTGTAAACAGCTAGAAGAACAACAGAAAATTGGTAACACGTTTTTCAGTCTTGCAGACAAGTGTACAACAAGATTCCCTGGCTAGAAGTTGTGGATAAACCCATCCAGACTTAAAAAAAAAACAAAAACGGAAGTAACCAATAGAGACTGTGATAGGGACTGTGATACGTGTTCCTGATCGATTGTTCCATATGAAACAAAAAGAACTTCAGCAAAGCCCTTCGCTTTGTTTGATAGAGGTTTTACCCCTTTGTAAGTGACCCTATCTGCAAATCTACAATTTTATAATCTGCAAATCTACAAGCTCCAAGCACTGAATAGTCAAAATTCATGACTCACAAAAAAATACACCTTCACGGTTTGCTCAACCAATTTAGGTACACGTGATTTCATCAGCCCTTCTGCCTGTTTCCTTGGCTAGTTTTCCTCTGTTCGCTTCCCCTACAAAACTCCCATCCTACCTTCTCCTCTTGCATTTTAGTGCCCACAAGATGCAGTATCCATCCAGGGAAGTGCTTTGTATTTTTTCCCCTGAAAACCACCCAGGCTCAGAGTAAACATTATTCCGAAACACCAAGAATGTAGTGGAGACTGCGAAGTGGGGAGAAGCCTTGCCCCTGAGGTTGTGTCTTCCTGGAGCCAGTCTAGAAGACAAGCAGCCAGGAACCCTCACAGAAGCTCTGGGAAAGCAGGTCCACATCAAACGTGTATCCCAGTGGCAGCTCTGAGTAATGGGATATATACTTATTTTTACCACGTGAATACCATGGAAACACCCCTGCCATAGGGGCAGCGAGCTGAGCCATGTTCTCCCTGGTGCAGCTCAGCTCTGACTAAGCTCAGGACCACCCACAAGACAGGACAAACCCCGCTGGAGCCACGGGGCAGAAGCCATCAGCCAGAAATAAAAAACATCTCTCGATGTGATCTGACCCCGCCAGACCTCGGTACCACTGGAAGAGGAACCAGACACCCAGTTATGGTCAAGATGCTTCTCTGAGACCAAGCAGGCAGAACATTAGCCGCATACACTCCCTAAAATGCTCCAGCCTGCTTGCCCCACTGCTCCCTGGTGTTTTGATTGCTTCGCAGTCCAAACATCCTCCGTACAGGAGAAGCAGATCACTGTGGTGGGGTACAACAGATGTGATGGAAAGGAGGACCACGCATTGTCCCCCCTTGTCTTTAAAAGATATGTTTGCTGGGTGGAACGAGGATTCCTCTTGGAAAGTACATCCCGCCACATGATCCAACCACTGGTAGAAGCTGGGGCAAAGCCGCGTGCTATTAATCTGTGGTGTAGCATGTGCTAACAGGAGGGACCAACATAGCCATCACCTGACCAGTGACTTGTCAAGGGAAAGAGACAGCAACCAACTTCATCACAAAATGAATGGGAGAAATGAGACCGTTATCCAGAAGGCAGAACGAGCCGTGGCATTGGTAAGCCATTCTGTGACATCCCACTGCAGGGACCAGACAGGTACTGACCTCGGACATCTGCGGGAAGAGGCTGATGGCCAAGGGGAGGGCCAGGCCGAAGGCCGCGAGGCACACAAGGCTTTGCACGGGGAGAATCATCCGGGGACGGGACCTCAGGAGGGATGTCCTGGAAAAGAAAGGCTCTGTTAGACCATTTCATGGACCGGACCCACCAGCCTTCCCCACGACTGGTGCAGGTTCCTCCTGGTGGGTCATCCCAGCTGAGAACACCCACAAAGGATCCTGAGTCCTGCCCTGAGCTTCTGCATCTGCTGGGGTTACACGGTCCAAGGCCATTTAAGTGCTCACTTTCCCACATTAAACAGGACCACTTCACGCATGCTTCCCCCATTTCAAACCATATCACACGTGAGTAAACTGCCACACACAGGTGCTGCTCGCTTTAAGGCTTCGGAGGCTGTCAGCGAGCAGAAGGAAATTGGGCTCTTGAGAGACACTGGGAACTCTGTCAGCTGCACCACACAAAAAGGCTTCGTTAATGGGGTAATAAAGTAGTAAACTTGACAACGCCTTAATCTGTTCAAAATGAAACTTCTGCGGAGTGGGTGATAAGGATGCTTTACCACCGGCTGTCCCCAGGGTATATGTTTGAGTTCAAGCCTTGTTAACAGCAAACTTGTGAAGCTACCTGCATGGTCAGGTTCTGATAATGACCCATTAAGTGACTCTTCCAAGGCAATTAACACTGAATGACAGAGACAGCATCTTGCTCATAGAAGATGGCATTTTAAGTATATTCCAGGATACAGGACCTTGGATGGTTTACAAACGTTAGGGGATAAAATATAATTCTTGAGGGGTTTGTTCGGAAGCTATCTGCACCAAAATGACACCTGTCATTAACTTTTTTTCTACCAATCCAAAACAAATGGAAATAAGACAAGTAGATGGTGAGTTCTGCTTGAGTAGTCAGTGGATGTTAACAACGTAGAGGGGCAGCCAGATTTGCCACTGGGTCATCAGCTATGGCCTTAGTCCCAGAGTCCGTATCTCCTCTGACCATCCTTGAGGATGCTGATGCCTCAGGGCCATCAAACATGGGCAGAAATCTGCTAGTTAATGCCCTTCCACTGGGACGAGAACACAAAATCAAGGCAAACAACCCTTCCCACATCAGGACATGCTGCTAGCCTGGGATACGAGCGTTTGGCGCACACACACGTTACTTTGCAGGTGCATCTCCCTGCGCAGCCTGTGCCTGCAGCCCATGCAAGAAACCGGATTACTGCAGGCTGCAGGCACACACCTGATGAATTTTAACAGAGCAGCTGATGTGTGGGAACTTGTTACCCTGCCGTAGGTTGTCTGTGTGTCTGAACATTCAGACTCCGCGCCCTTTGCTAGCAGCGCTTGCTGAAAGCTGTCTTCATTGTAAAAAGGCTTGGGGAAAGTGGGGAAGGAAAACAAGATCTGGAGACGTAACTCCTCTGATATCTCAATTGCTCCCTAATAAGCTAACGAGACAGAATTGATCCTATCGATTTCTGAAAGCCAGGCTTCTTTCTCTTCTTCAGTACTTGGCTACTTTGCTTTGCACAGAACATGGTCTAAATTAAAAGACTCCTGCTGAAGTCCACAAGCGTTTGTGTGAGCCAGGGAAGTACCTGCTCCCTACCTTGCTCCATGCTCTACCTGCATTCACCAGCTACGGTTCTGTAAATGAGACATTTGGGAATTGCCAGCGATGAGTTGTGATAACGAGTCCCTGGGACGCAGACAGACAACTGCTGGAAGTGATTTATTCTTCTGCTAAAGTTGCCGTGATCCACGAGAGCCCTCACTGAGAAAATCCTAAGACCAGCCTCCTCCAAGCCTCCCTGGAGCACGGTTTAGAAGCAAGACATCACTGCTTGTACCACCCTGACACCTCAGTTTGGAAGCTGCACCCTCTTTAATTACTGCCCTGTTGGGGACCTTATAATCACCCAAGCAAAAACTCAACCAATTTAAAGTGATCCCCGGCACAGCCCCCAGGTGTGATTTCCAAAAGTGCTTCAGACCCAGGCCAGTTCAAATTACAATGGCTAACCTCCTAATTAAGAAGAGTTATGGCTTGATTTAAAAAGGAGAGGGGACTAATTAACACATGTAGTGTAATGTCTTAATTGGGATTCGGATTCTAAAATTTGCGCAGTTCAGAATAAATGACTCATAATTAGTTGAGAGGTCACTTTTCTTCCGTCCCTAGGATCGTTGCTCTCGACACAGATCTCAGAAGAATATTAAGCTAAATATTGCTTGCTGCACTTTGGTAGCTGCCAAATGTTATCAGAGCCCCTCTGTTCAACCTTCCCTCCCTGGAAGTGAATGATGAGATGTTTCCCGGTGGTTTCGCTGCAGAGTATTATAGCAGATTAAGAATCAATAAAATTAATACTCATCTGTTGAGGGAATTAGTTTACAGCATTGTCCTGTGTGCTCTGCCTAGATCATGAAGGTCTGGACCTTTAGATGCTCCTGACAGCCCAGCTTTGCCCCTGGCATCTCCTTTAGCAGATCGCTATATTCACACGAGTGAATATTATATATATTCACAAGAATGAATATTACCTTAATGGTGCAAAAGCACATGAAGCTGTTCTTGGACAAGACCAGCAGCTTTATGTGCTGCCCTGTACACGGGACAGGGTTGGCAAGGCTCTGGTTCAAACCTTGGCACTCGGATTAAACTCCAAGAGACTGAAGTCTGCACCAAGAGAAGGTGTCATGTTGGAAATCTGCAGAGACACAGTAATATGATCTATTGTTCCCGCTTCAGAAGCCAATTTGTTTATGCATTTGCCTTTGGATGAAAAAAGAAGGTCTATTTTTGCGATACTTTCCTCCATGCCTCTCTCTTCTTCTTTTTTTAAAAGATTTGTTTCTTTAGCCCCCTTCAGAGCCCCCTAACCCTTCTTCTTTCTGCAATTTGCTTCTGTAAAATTTGCCTGGTGGACAGAAAAAAGGCAGCAACGTACCGGGGAGCTTCTGGCTTAATAATTCCAGGTAGCACTTAGTGTGAACGGATGTACCTAAACCAGCGAGCCCTCACGGGTAACTTCAATATGCATGAGCGTGCGTGTACGTAGGTACAGACACAGACACACGCATACTTGTACAGACAGTACATCTGCTCCGCAAAGACAGTGTGTTGTAGCTCTTGTAAATACACCTTCATTCAACTTTCATCACATTGTTCATTAGTGGTTTAAATTTTGCATAATTTGGCAGCTGCCTCTGGCGTTTTTCAAGAGGTACTGTAATTTATTCCATATGGAAGTCAGTCGCTGTACTAAAAAGGAGTTATCAGGTTCAGTGAACCAGAGCTGTATTTGTCTAGAAGGAGGTGTCAGATGCTAAACTAAATATGACAGGAGTTAACCAAAGTCTCCCAGCTGACAGATTCTGTGGGGTTTCTGTAGTGTTTGGTATAAACAGGTTCAGAGCTAATGCATACACTGCAAGACGCTGAGGATGCCAGCGGGGTAAGAAAAGCACGGGAGGCTGAGGCTCTGGGTATCCCGAGGCACCCAGGCTCCTCGGAGCCCAGGGCTCTGCGACCCATCTGACACAACCACAACATTTGGGGTGACTGTCCCAGCCCAGACGGCGCACCCCAAATCCCTGTTGTGCTCAGAACTTGCCGGAGCCAGCACCGTGCCACGTCTTGCTTTAGAGAGACCTTTGCTGCTCTCTGCAGAGGGTGTTTGAGCTTTTCTCACTCATTTGGGGTCGCTGCAGGAAAGCTGGGCTCCTCTAACAGCCCACGGCTCTGTCTGCCACTCCGTCTGGCTGGGCCACCAGGGCTTTGTCCACGCTCAAGAGCATCTCCTGCTCCGGCTACGGACTCAGAGCCTGCTCCAGGGGACACAGCAGATGCAAAGGGAGCGATGTTGGGGGATTTTTCTACCTGATTGACATAATTAAAGGAGCAGTTTCAATGTTTACTTTGGAAACAGCCACGGCAGTTTAAGGTGTCACTGCTGGCAGCTGTTTGGTTCAAACAAACTTCACCGAGGGTTTAGCTGGATGGAGAGACTTTGCACTTGAGGAGGAAGAAGAGCACCTGTAGGAATTGTTCTGCAAGCAGATCTAAAGGGCAATATCTCCAGCAAAAGGCCACGAGCACAAGGTCCAGGAGGATCTCCTACCTCGCTCTCATTTCTGCAGTGAAAATCATGGTTTAAGGCTAAGAAAGCCACCACCACAGAGCCACGGTCTGAGCACCGAGTATCCTTCAAGACAATCCATTGCTCACACTTTAGTCTGGCTTAGCCATGCCTGAGCAGCTCTGCAAGTTGATCCAGCCTGGGAACATCCTGATTTGATGAGATTTACAGGAAAACAGCCCTGACAGCTGCCGTGTGAGGATGCTGCTATGCTGTGGTGCTAGCAGCTCTGCGAGCCTCAAGATCAGGGTGATGTGGTGGTGAAGGAGGTGTAGAACAGTTCCTCTTTCAGGGACACAACTCTTCTGCTCCCTGCTTTTCTCAGCTCCTGCCCACCAACAGTTCCAGCTTTATCTCCCCTCCATAAGCTCTGCACAGCAACTCTGGGGACTTTTCCTGTCTAGCCTGACATACGTGAGCTCCTGGAGCCCGTCCTCAGGCCATCTTCTGTGCTTCAGACCCTTTGAGGTTGCCTGTACTGCGAGGTAGAGGACAGGCTTTAGGATAAGGAGGTAAGGAAGAGAAGAACTCATGTTCTTCTACCTCCACCGCCAGCAATCACCTCCAAGTGTCCACAGCAGACGTTGCTGGTGGGCCGAGCTGCAGTCTGCTTGTCCATCACTTGTCCAGAGCACGTGAACCAAATAACATCGAATTTCAGTTTTCCCACCAAAGAGATCAGGGGAACCCAAGGCTGGACGTACACAGATCTGGATGCTCTACACACTGACCGTCTGCACGGTGGGCTCCAGTTCTGCAAGGAGTCAGAAACCTGACAAAGACTACAGGAGAAGCCTTGGATGATGGCTCTGTAACTGGTCCTTTCTGGGAGAAAGCTGTGCAGGTTCTCAAATTCCATCACATAAAAGGATTCACAGAAGTGTATGAATAAAGGAAAATGTTTGAAGTGCACAAAATCCAACTTAACGCAGTAGATGTGGTTGTCCTCACATCTTTGTGACACAGGGGTACTAACGAAGTTTTCTTTTCTGATCTGAAGTCAGCTGAGTTGAGATCCCACAGATGACTCTTCTCCATCTTACAGACAATACGAAACCAATATTCTTCCGTATTAAAGTTGCCAGCACGGATATTATTTATAAAACTTAAATGAGAATACATCTGCACAAAATAACTGACACCGTGTTCCCCGCATGGCATATGTAGTCTCAAAATAAACATTGATTCTATATGTTAGCTGCCTCAACAGAGCGTCCAAGCAGCAGGAAATGCATGAAACATGGGGAAAGAATGGAGTGCTGCGGCGCTCGGCAGTGGGAGGTAACATTGAATTACTTGGAGAGCAGAGAAGGCGGCCCCGGGAGTTAAAATACACAGCAGGCAAAGAGATGAGAGAAGCCAAGAGAGCTGAAAAAAAT
This sequence comes from Cygnus olor, assembly GCF_009769625.2. Classification (NCBI taxonomy): domain Eukaryota; kingdom Metazoa; phylum Chordata; class Aves; order Anseriformes; family Anatidae; genus Cygnus; species Cygnus olor. Next base: position 76,096,397 of record NC_049172.1, on the reverse strand, counting down.
GGCACAAGAGACGAGAGAGGCAGCTGGGGGAGTTAAAACATGCAGATGGAGAGATGGCTGAGAGAGAGGAAAGACCTGGATCCAAGTGGAAAGACGACGACCAGGAACTGGCCACTTAAAATAAACTTTCTGAATGCCGAGACACAAAGGAGGGAGCAGGTTTGGATTCCAAAACCGCTGCTGGGAGAACGCGGCTTGCTCCTGGGGTGGTGCGACCCCAAGGCAGCTGCAGCACGGTCACTCTTGTTGTTCTCATTTACGGACACCGCAAGAGCTTCTGTAAATAAACTGATAATACATGCCTGGATGTGACTGCCAATATAAAGTCTAACTAAAGTTTTATTGCATTAAAAAAGTTAAACTTTTCACCAAATGCTCCATTTTTTTCCCAACATGAGGTTTCACTTCTGTCCGTGTCCTTCATTTAAAAAGATCTGAGAGAACACCTGGACTGCAAACCCCTCGGATATGGGAAGGGATGTCTTCCGTGCCAGGTGGATGCTTTCACATCCCACAGCCTCTGCATGGCCAAACCACACCCCAATCCCTATCCCTGTTGTTTCTCACTCAGACTTCCAGGAATCCAAAGACATATAAAGGGAAATAAAACTGTAGCCATGAAGCTCTACGTAGAATTTAGGCAAAATCAGTGCCCATACATCTTATATCATTCGGGGGTGGTGAGAAGGAAACCATTCTCTTGCAAACCTGGATGAAATCCATCAGATAAAGCGATGAGTTTTTGAAGAGAACCTTGTGTATGTCCACACTTGCTTGACAGATAATCTCAGTTTCGGTAAGTCTTGCCTGGAGCACGGGTGCATGGAGTAACCCACACGGTATCAGTGCAGGAGGTGACAATGCCCAAGTGCAAAGCAAGTCTTGCTATTAGTTTTACTTAAGGTTGTGGTCCACGATGGTCCTCAATGTCTCCTGTTGTAGAAGATCATTCTTTGACCAGGTTTCTATGAAACTTTGAGGCTTTGCACATAAAGATTTTGTCTGTTCATGATAAATGGAACAGCAGAGATCCTCTGAATGGCAGGGATAGAAGTTTGTCCTCTGGGGTGATCCTGCCTGGATGAGCTGGTCACCAAGGTACAGGCGGACAGGAACAAGTGACCGCGCTAAGTCAGCAGTAACAGCCACAGCCACCTTGGTGCAAAGCCTCAGGGCTACAGAAAGATGACGAGAAAGAGCCCTGCGGCAAGAATACCACAAATCTGCAATATTTCTTAAGTGTCTGGCATGTGGACAGATGAAAACAGGAGTCCTTTAGGCTGACAACAGCAAAGCGGTTTTGATGGGATTATAAAGGTTGGAATCAGGCTTCCAACACTGCACAAAATCATCAGGGCTGGAATCTACGCCCGGTCCTTGTGGGTCTCCAGCAGCCACCTCCAGCCAGTGGCTGGCAGCAAGTGCTACCAAGACTGTGCCCTGCTGCAGGGAGCCACCATGGTCCCTTGGGAAAAAGAGAAAAAAACAGAACGTGTTGGCCAGCAAGGGCTGAAAACTCACTTCAGAGTTCCCAAAACAGCATTTGTTGCTACATTTCTCCCCACACCCAGGTCATGGGAAGGACTGATCTTGGTATGAGGCTCTGAGTGCTGTAGGGGTGCAGACAATAAATATCTTTTAGAATTTGGGTACTAAAAATCAAACTCAGGATTTACAGAAGCAGACCCAGCCTTCCGTTAAGGAGAGAAAATTGCCCAGGGGTGTTTCTACAAGGGCACACAAGGCTAACCAAAGCTATGGGTCAATCCCTAATCATGCTAATTGCTATTTACTTTGTCAGTGGAGTGCTTTAGAGCAGCCATTATCAACAAATTTGTTTAAAGAGTGTTTCCAGCTTGGCTGTCCGGACAAAGGCAGCAAGCCCTTTAGCACCCCCATCTTTCAATGCACTAATCAGTCTCCAAAGAAGGCAAGGTGATCCCCACACCAGCACGGGCCATTCATGCTGCGTGAGCCTCCATGGGATGGGATGGGACGGGCAGGCAGCTGTTAGCAGGCAGATCCTGAGGAGGAGCCCCAAAGGACCCAACAGCTGGGCTCCAAATATCTCTGAGCAGAATTAAAAGCAGAGGAGTTGGGAAGCAAGGTGGGGAGAACATCCAAGGGACGGGGCAGGTCGTTGGGGTTTTTTGTTAGTAAGAAATGTGGGGGATGGTTAGACTTGAAATAATAACCCTACCCACTCTCCTAGCACCGGTGCTCCGTGGCGACATCTAGCAGGAGAGATTCCGTCTTAAACAGGGATGGAAAGCAAATTTCTGCGGAAAGTTGTGATGGTTTGTGCTCTGCCTCTCTGCTTTGGCAGCACAGGGGCACAGCTTGGAGTTAGCCAGGGCTGGAGACAGGCAGGAAGGAGAGAAACCCAGCAGAGGTCCTGTGGTCATGAATGAAATGGCAGTGGTGAATAGAAACCTCGTATTTGCAGTCCCCCGCAACGTGAGATGAAGGAAGAAGCTTGATCAAAGATGGGTTTAAAACAAACTAAATGAAGTCTTTTTACCCTGCCGTGCCTAAGGGGTTATTGCAAGAGAGCAGAAATGAGTTCAGCCAGGGCATAAACGAGCCCCACAGTGGCCAGGACACAGCACTTGGTCCCCAGCGCTGCCTGAGCACCTTTCCTCTGACCCCATGTGGCAGCTCCAGTGTTTGCTGCACGCAGGACCGAGAACTTCTGAACACTCTTCCACTGAATTCAGAGTTTGGGCTCACTCTGACCCACACAACACGGTTACGCAAACTGCTGGAGGCTCAGAAAGATGATTTAAAATAACTACACCAATGTAACACTTTACCAGCCTACAATGGCCAAAAATGCTGGAACATGAAAACATGAATAAGCCAAAAAATGTCTTTGATGAACAAATTCTAAGAAATATCACATTATAATACCTGCTGAGGATCTTTCCCCCCTTCCCCTTGAAAAGTACCCCCTCTTCAGAGTACCCACCACTTACTTTTCCAGTATGGACATAATAATTGGAGGTAGAACCAGTATAGGCATTGGCAGGACCACTCTAGTTAGGGCCGTTTCTAGCAGTGCCTGGAAAGGAAAAACAATCAAACAGACCCGAGACATTTAAAACAAATCCCAGGAGGTACCTGCGCTGCACAATCAATGCATGGAAATGGTTTGGCTGGCCTTTCTTGGTTGCATATGTGAACAGATGTATCAACACCCATTTTCAACTTTGCTGTCAGCTCTTTGCACAGAACTGATTTTTGCTCTGTTGCTACAAATGATGGGTGGTTATAAATCCAGTGGAATAAACAGAGAGATGAATGCAGGGAGCGGGGCCGTGCACCTAACAGCTTCTTTGATGTTACTTTATGTGACCAAAAGCACTCGACCACCTTGTCGTATTTCCACACAAACATCTTGGTGCTGCAAGGGAGATGCTGCGAGGAGAAATATCTCAGGACAGGTTAAGCAGCAGCCTCAATCCTTTCTCCTTTAACTGAGTGTCAATTTCAGTGAAGTACCTTAGTGTTTGTCTGAGACTAGTTTCTGTACTTTAACCTGCAGTGGTTTACTGAAGAGCACTGTAACAAGCAGGGCTCCTTTTTGCAGTAGGATGTCCAACTGCAGAGCTACCGTCGTCCCTCCACGGGTGCTTTCTCCCTAGCAAGATTCACCAGGAAGCACCAAACAAAACAGCTTGGCAGCATGATACATATAAATCACCAAAACATCATCATCGGTGCTCTAGGAAGGTGTATAAACATCACTGTGCCTTCGTCACTTACCTCTTCCAACCACTTTTGGCAGCATCCACTTGGGATGCCCTAAGCACTGTGCCCATGGGTGGGGCTTTGCCAGACTTAGGCAAAGGTTACCGTAGGTTTGGGATGGGAACGCTGAAATTTACACATCCGACCAGGCTTGGGAGTACTCAGTCTTCCTAAAGTGGGAGGAGGTTTCAGAGAGGCGCAGATGTAACGCCAAGGATCTGCCAAATTTTACACTACAGAACCCAGCACTGTGCTATTCAGGAAGATGCATCAGGACAAGATGGCATCTGAGCAAAAGTCCTCAGAAGTCTGATGCCTAAACTCCACTTAAACCAGTACCTTCAGTTTTAATACTTATGTTCCATGTTGTCTGTCTTCCCCTAGACCATTAGGATGGAGAGGGGAAGCAGGGTCTTGAAGCCAGTAATGTTAAGTGAGGAAAACTGGCTCAAACAAGTATCTCTGAGCCCTTCAACAGATTGTTTTAAGCTCCCTGTTAAACATCAATATGGAGAAATATTAGAGATCTCCCATTTCTCACTGAAGACTGTAAATCTGTACATTAATTGCTGTCTATGAAGTGCCTTAAGAGCCTTGGACAGAAGGAGCGAGAGAAATGCCAAGCATTATATTATTAACTCCTCTGCCTGGGCGTGTGCTTCTGTACACGCTTTACATTTCAGATTAAAGCCCACTTGGAAACAACATGCCTCAGACAATCAGATGATGCTCAGAAGACAAAACTATGTAAGAAGGGAAGAAAGGGGAATAATTGCAAGCAGATGGCAGAGCGTAGAAGGTTACAGGGGAAAACAAACCAGGTGTTAGCACGAGGATAAAAACATCTGGCTACCCTCACAGAGCTTGGGTTGGCAGTTGTTAATGCAGCTTTAACATGGCAAGGGTTAAAAAGCTCCTCAGCTCGAAAATGAAGTCTTCCTCATTTAGAAAAAGGTGTAAGTTATCTTTGCTTCGTATTCAAAATGAACTGCTTACAAGTTTCCACAAAGAAATCCTAAGGCTGTGAATGCATCAGGGTGGTCCAGGATCTTCCTGATGTCAGCCTGCTCCCTTTCAAACCACTACACCAGGCACTGGGTGTGCCATGCTCATGTCCACCAGCATGCTCACTTCTGTGGCTACCTTACTGCATGCGTGGCTACAGAGGCATTAAGTTCTGCTGCTTAATTCTTCCTGCATGATGAGTACAGGTAATTTCCAGCTCTTTCAGGTCATCAGTTCCTACAGCTGTGGGAGCTGCTGAGCCTGAAGGTGAGCTGTGTACGTGCTCATGTAAGTGTTCACCAGGTGCACCACAGGTACATACGTGTTTTGCAGCGATTCTGGAAGACCCAACGATGTTTCCGTTATTGTCCAGGACATCAATTCCTTCTTCCAGCTCCGTGTGCCTCATCAGGACAACATTGCAGATATTGGCACTAGCTGAGGATGAGAAAAGCATGATGATTAGCAGTGCAGCCCTGGTCAATACCAAATGGCAAGCTTCTGTTCTCCACGACATCCCTTCAGCTTTGATTTCATCAGTCTGCCAAGAAGTTTCTTAAAGTCAAGGACTCACTCTGGTACTGAGAGTGAAATGTGATTCTGGAGTGTGAATAATAATCAAGATCATTTCCTTTTATTTGCCACGATCAGAAACACATCGACACAAAGAAATAGCAGCGTTTCTACACCTCATGTTTTGATCTATGAGGCCAAACCAGGTCCTTGCAGTGGGCTACCAGCCGGCACCGCTGGCTGACAGCTGCCTCATCTCATCGCAGATCTCACAGCTGGGTTTAACTCCTCTTACTACGCCAGCAGACAAGCTCTTCTGAAATAATGAATTTTGGCAGGTGTGAGGGAAATACAAGGCAAGGGATTCCACTGAGCCACGAAGGACAGCTTAGGTCCGAGCCCTCAGGAGGGCAGAAGTTTCCTTTGAACCAAAGGAGACAAGGTTGGGTCGCTTTCATGGACACGTAACCTGTTAAGAGTGGTTCTGCTGACTATTCGCATTTCTTCCGTGTTCTAGGGGGAAAGTGGCCCTGTGGACATACTCTGTAGAGCTGGAGCTGTGGTTGTTTGCTTAATAACGCTTTTCCTAGCAGGGACAAAAGCCCCGTGCGGGCTGGCCAAGCTCACTTCAGCTGCTGTAACTCCTCGAGGCGAGGGCAGCCCAGCCCAAACCTAGTGATGCTCCCAGGGGGGCACTGGCTGACTGCCCCTGCAGCCTCCGCGATTCCCCCAGCCCTGCCATCTGCCGTGCACGGGCTCTGAGAACTCCCAACGGGCACCTCAGGGCCGATGCACTTCAGTCACCTGGCAGAAAAAGGGGATAATTCCCCTCTGGGAGGGGTGGAAGGACATCGCCGCCTCTTTTGGTGCCATCGAGCTGGCTGCTGAGAAATCACAACCCCGCACCTGGGGCTCAGGTGGGGACGGGTCTGGTCCCCTTCCCCAAAAATCTCCCTTTGCCCAGCTTTCTGCACTGGTGCCTTCTCAGAATCACCCCAAATCCTGCTCCTAGAGCGACGTGTGGGGCTTGTGCTTCACAAACATCCTCCCCAGGAGCAGCTCTCCCCCGGGGTCCCCGCAGAGGTCTCCAAGTCCCTGCAGGGAATTCTTAAACTTTTCCAAAGAAGAGCTGCTAATTCCTGCAAAACTTTTGTTTCTGATAAAAGCTGGCATTTTCCAGCAAACACCCCCCCCCCCCCCCCCCCCCCACGTTTCGTTTTTCCACCCAGAACTACTGCAAGCCCACTGTTGCTGCGGTACCGCTGCTTCCAAAAATGTGTTTCTGTGCTGCTTGACGGGTTAATATTCGCTAATTAATCTCAATTCATGTCATATAACAAATGTCTAATTTTTTGCGGGTGGTGGGTGGGTGAGCCCTATATGAACGCAGCTCCCTGCAATCAAGGATGATTTGTGGTGACAAATGCTCCTTACACTCCAGAATAAGAGGAACATACACACACGCACACTCTGTCTCCCTCTTTAATATTCTAACTACTGGACCACTCTTCCCATCTATCAAACTCCCTGTGCTACCAGCCCTTCAGCTCACTAACCCGTGATAAAAAACAAAACAAGCATTTCATTTAAGCAAGTTTAGTCCCTTTTTTTTCCTTTTTTTTTTTTTTTTTTCCAAACACTCCCATGCCCTGGACTTGTAGCTGGCAGCCACAAAACGTGCCAGCAGCGATGCTCTGTGCTGCACAGGTTGCGAGGCTCGGGGTGAGGTTTCCAGACCCGAAGCTCACCGGACACCAAAATGTGTCTCTGAGTCTTTGCATCCTACTAGGGCTTCCTTGTCCAGATCCCAAACTCAAGACCTGATTCCAGCATATTTGCTTGAGACAACCCCTGGTTTGTTTCAGTAACACACGCAGAAAGCAGGAAATACCGCAGGCTGCAGGTAAACTTTGGCTTTCTGAAGGTGTCAAATGCAAAGGGAAATGGGAAATGCATAAATACATGCGTAGACAATTTGATTTTCAGAATTTGGAAAAAAAAAAAATGGTACCACAGCACAGAAACTACTCTTGTGAAAACACTTACTTGAAACTGGATTTGGGTACAAAGCAATCCACCGCTGAACTCTCTCTGTATATATTTCTAAACCAAAAGGGTGCTCACCACACAGTAAATATGCCCATGTACATATTTACAAAATTCACAAATTTAACCCCATTTACAACAGAACTAAACCAAAAAATAACCAAACCACGGAAATGTTTCCTGGGAGAAGAAAACTGTCCCCCTCCTCACCTCCCTTCCCTCCAAGGGGCATCGTTCCACCAGCTGTAACCTCCTCTGGAGCAGGCCTGGGAAGCAACTTTTGGGGTTTTGGGTACGTGGCTCTCTTATATCCTTTTTGATGCCCTTGGCCACCTAGACTTCTGAAAACGGCTCCAGCCCCTTCTTGCTCAGCCCTGGGAGCAGCCAGGCTCCAGAACACACCACCACTACGCTCCTTCCTGGTGAAATTCCTGCAGATTTGGCCCCTGCACCAAAAACCCTCCCGGTGAAGAGATGATGTGCTGGGGTGGCTGACACCGAGCATGAAGCCTTCTGTGCCAACCCTTTTGTGCCAACCCAGCTGCACACGCGGAGCTTTGGCCACCTCCACGGGCTGCCCCATGTGCAGGTTTGTTAAATACGTCCTGCAGGCAGCATTTCTGCTCGGTTTGCTGGGTGAAGACAACAGCCTCAGGGCCCCGAGGAGATGGACACGCTGCCGAGAGCATCTCAGCCCGGGTCGGTGGGATGGGGAGAGGGAGGAAAGAAGATGCGAGAGGAACCTGCTCAGTCCTGTGCACGGTGGTGGAGCAAGAGGCTAGCACCAGCTTCTGGCTTTTCGCGTAGAAAATGTTAAATCCTGCCCTTCTGCTGAGGGCTGGCAGCTCAGAAGCAAGGGGAAGGCGCGTCTTAATTAAACAGTTTGTCCAGGTCTGCAAAGCAGCGACTTGCAGCTTTCAGAGCCGCAAAACAGCAATTAGTAGGAGGATTCCTGATGTCCTGGCACATAATGAAGCATGACAGTACACAAATAAAAGAAGAACGAGAGAATTAATTACAGGCTAAACAAATTAACTACGGGCCCTCAATCAACGCTGACACGGGCGTAACCTCCTGCTCCCGACACCTTGGGACACAAACAGAAGAGCCCGGCAGCAAAGGCTTCCCGCATGCATCTCTGACTCAAACCCAGCCTCCGAGCAGCCTCTCGGGGCCAGTGCTCAACTCTCGTGCCCTCCTGGCTCCAAAAAGCAAAAGGAAGCTGAAAAGCTCTGAAAACAGGCTCCGGGGAAGCAACAACAACATCCACAGATGCCCTACGTAAAAGCTGAGCACTCAGAAATGCGACTGAGACCCTAATCCCCGTTGTCCTTGCTCTGCTCAAAGGGCAAGCGGCTGGTTTTCTAGTACAAAAAGAGGAAAAAAAAGCCCCAACAACCTGGGAACTGCAGGCAGGAGGGGCAGAGCAACAGGCTCTGTGCAAAAAAAGGAGCAGAAGGACCAGAGGAGGAGACTCGGTCATGCTTGGAAGAAGCTCTGAGAACTTGGACTGCAAAGGAAAAAGCTCGAAGGAAAGTTTTGGATTAAGGAGTTTGAAAAGGGACCTGCACCCGTGAGCAAAACCCTTTGGCAACTGATTTCCTCTGTGCTTGGACAAAAATGTGTTTGCACTGTCTTTATGAAAAAAATCATAGGTATAGGTATAAAATAACCCTGACACCACTGAAGATTTCTTCACAACGAAGCCAACTCACAATTTGCTGAATGCTGCAGCCGCTGGATTTAGCAAAGCCTGAGTCCCCCACGTGTCCCCAGACACTAGCAGTTTGCTGACAAACCACAGAACATTATTTTGTGCCCTAACAAGCCCGCAGCAGCCTCAATTCTCCACGCACATTGGTCTTTTTTTTTTTTTTTTTTCAATCAGTGGCTCTTAGAAATCCATGCATTCAGAGCAGGAGCATTTCACTCCATTTTTATTGGAAAAATAATTTTAGAAAAGCCCATGGTGGTTATTTCAGCTGCCTGGGAGAGGAAAGTGCAGCTGGATGGGGCTTCGCAAGCTGCCACATCACCTCTGGGCTGAGTTTTCCTGCGGCCCCGTGGCTCAGCAGCATCCCGGCCGTCCCCACGGGGACACAGCGGAGAGGCAAGAGCCTGGGACACGTTTCGGTGCTTTGTGCCGGCGTAGGGCGAGGTGAATACAGAGAAAAGGCAGGGTTTCTTACCGACAGCAGGGAATGGCACAAACCTCTGGATCAAGAGACGCGTGGCGGGGGTAAACTTGTTCGCTCTCTGAACCAGAACATTAAGGCCCACCTTTGAAAAGAAAAAAAAAAACACAGAGAAAGGGCATCATTCAGCTAGCAGGAACGGGACAGCTGCCACAGCTTGCAGACAGCAGCAGCACCCTTCGCAGTGACACACTGGGGTCTCTCTCCATGCTCCTTTTGAGGACTAAATCCCCGGTGCCACAGGTTTTTGCTGTGTTGGGCTCAACCCTTGATGAAATTGAAGCCATTTCCAGCCAAAAATCAGGCTACAAAACACTGCAACGCCCTTACAGGAATGCCCCTCGCTGTGTTTTTACCCCTTCCACCAGCATTTTCCCAGCTGCTCCTTGCTGGCTTTCCCTTCTAGCACAAAATTACTGGGGCTGGGGGGTCCTAACCCCAAAAAACACCAAACATCCCTGGTGGTGGTTGCTCCAACACAACTCATTCCTCTTTGTGGGGCCATACAAACCCCTGCACCCCGCTCCAACGCAAGCATTTGGGCCATAACGGAGCTATTAAGAGCCAAGAGATGGTAGGCAGCTTATTGTAACCGCAGATCTTTTTTTTGTTGCCTCCTCCAGCACTTGAATAATGCAGATTTCTACGGTTTTGCGGGGATCTAAGGCATGGCAGACGTGCTGCAGGCAGTGCGGAGGAGACTCCCTGCCTTCGCAGCCGTGCCGTTGGGTATCGGCGATATTTGGAGAACCTCCACCAGCATTTGTTTCCAGCAGAAATGGGGTTATTAATTAAACCAAGCCCAGAAATGGGGTCATTAACTAAACCAACCTATTCGCAAGGAACGGCTTCTGCCTTCAAATCACTCCCCCCCACAATATTTATTCTTTCTCAGCCGAAAAACAAACACGCGAACGAAACCCAACGGCCCCCAAGTGTGGGAATTTTCGGCCGAAAATGGAACTTGTTTGCGGTGCCTGGCCAAAACGTTTTCAGCCAAAAATGCAGCAAAATTCCAAAAAAAAAAAAAAATCAGCCAAAGCCAAAAACCTGCCAACAAATAGTGATTTGGGGGCTTTTTTTTTTTTTTAAAAAAAAAAAAAAGCAAAGCATGGGAGAACATATTTTGCAAGCTGCTACATTATACATGCATCCGCAGCGCATCTCGTCTCTTTGTAGGCTGCGAGGAAGATGTGGAGAAGCACAACTGCTGGGCAAGCCCCGCATAAGCACAGCCCTGGTTTTCAACACTCATGGAGCATTTCCAGAACCCCACAAGGCCTTCACCAAGACCCCAAAGGGAACCCTTCCTCCTGTCCTTTGCCACGTCGGCTGATCCCAGGAGAGTGGCGTCCCCGCAGTGTTTCTTCTCATTCCCGGCACGAATAAGGGTTTTGTCTCCTTCTTCTTCCCACTCAAAACTGACCAAATGCTATTTTCTTACATTTTCCGAGTACTGGGACTCGCAGAATCTGAACGCTTCCAGACACCAGCCTAAAAAACGTGCCTGGAAAAGTAAAGCTACAACAGTTCTCAGCTGGCGTCGCTGGTGCTGCCCCGTGGATTCGGGTATTTATAGCCCGGAGACAGCTAATCTGTGTAGATCGCAAATTTTGTTGGGTTTCCAGCCTCTGCTTGTAGGTTTGATGGAAGGATTCGCATGGGAAGTGGAAGAGCAGCAGCTCTGGTAACAGACAAGATGCAGCCGAGCCTGGGAGCTCCTCCACTTCCAGCAGCCACCCCGCTGCGAATATGAAATTAAACCTTGCTGCGGATTGAAACCCCGTCTCTCAAATCCCCAACACGAGGACTACATTTAGGAGACTAATGAGGCTCTGTTTTTAACAGTTTTGAAATGATTTTGGCCGACCCGTGGTCCCCTTCCTGCAGGTCACCAAGGGGATGGCAGCACCCCCAGGACAGCGCCCAGCCACAGGCAGGCACCCCCCGATCCCAGCCCTCCACCAGCAACAGGCAGGGCTAAAGGGGTTTAATTCCTAGGGGCTGCCCAAAGAACACCGACTACAGAGTAAAATTCATCCCCGGAGCTGAGAAAACAGCCGCGGGAGGATTATTATCAGCACGCTGCCTACAGCCTGAGTCACAGCTCCGGGATCCACCACGCTGGCGCTGCGCAGACACGTAACGGCGTCAGGTGGGATTCATCAGAGCAGACGTGGTGCCTCCAGATGGGCTCACTTTGCAGCCCAGCCCAGAGAAATGTGCCTTTTTCAGGGTGTTTATTCTCCTCCCAAGATAGACATTTACGTGTGCTCCCATGAAACACCCCCAGCGGTGCCCATTCAGCTCTGCTGACTGTGAAAGGAGCCCAGGGACTGAGCTCGGATGAAGATATCTGCGCTGGCGATGTCTAATTTCTGGCAAGACAATGTATTTTAAATAATGATTTCAGTGCAGAACTGGTTCAGGATATTCCCAGGCTGCAGCCCAGACTAGGGGACAGACCCAGCTCTTTTAAATTGCTTTTTTCTTGGGGGGGGGTTTCCAACAAAGCCTTTGCTCAATTTGGTTGATGGAGCATCCCGACAAGCTGGGGAAAGCTCAGTTTTGGGGCTGTGTTACAGCACAATTGCTGCTGAAATCCTGCTCCACAAAACCAGGGCTGCACGCTGCTGGTGCTGCTGAGTGTGTAATAATCACCCACCATTTCCCTTTCCTTTTCTTTTCCTTCCCGTCCTAAAAAGTTCTGACTTCATGCCCCCTAAGACATGAATTTAAAAAGCATGGAAACCACACGACAAAAAAAAAATCCCTTTTTATTTTGAAAGTTAACTAAAAATTATCCTTTTTCCCCTCTATGACTATTAATATTTTTGAAGCCTGAGAAATGGGATTTGCAGGCCTAAGGCTGGCAACTACTGAGTCACTTGATAGAGATCCGACCCCACTACTCCTAAACCAGTTCCATGGTGGTAAATACATCAACTTGCAAAGTTCACTTGCAAAGAAGTTATTTAACTTAATTTTGTCAATATTTATAAAATAGGAGGCCACAAACAAGGTGGATGCTGCTGGGCAGCTCTCCACGTTGGTTAGGTCTCTGCTGATTTAAGGGATTCGACTTTCCCAGGTTTCAGCAGCTTTTGGGCAAAAGGGAACACCACAGCACGAGCTGCTCCCAGTGACTTAGAGTCAATGGGGAACGAGGGAATGGCTCTAAGGAAGCTTATCCTTCAGCCCCCAAATCACCAGATTGCTGAATTAAAACACCACAGCACTAATTGGATCTGATGAGCCCCATCCAGCTGAACTAAAGAAAAGAGCATTAGGAGAAGGAAGGAAAAAAATCATTCATTAGGGCTGAGAGGTGAAGATGGAGGCAGAGAGAAGGGAAACTGGGCCGCTTACCAACTGGAGCTTTACCAAGGCAAGGAGAACAGAATGGAGGAGCACAGGGAAGGGAAAGCAATAACGAACCGGGTGGAAAGAGAACGTGGAGAGGAGCAAGAGTAGGGAAGGAGGTAACGTTGGTCAGACCCAAAATGATGGCAGAAGGGCTAAGAGCAGCAGCCCCACAGCTGGATGCTTTAATGGAAGAAAATGGCACGGTTTGGAGAAAGACGTGAGAATATAGGAGAGGTTTGAGCAGAAGAGAGGATTAACAGGGATAATGAGAGAAACTGGATGTGGCAGAGGAGGAGGAACAAAGAGGAGGACGGCAGGTCCCATGCCCAAGACCAGAATTTGGTTTAACGTGGAGTTTGCCATGCATCCGGGTCCTGTTCAGCAGCAAACAACGCAGCTGAGCCTCAGTAGGCCTGAGTGGGGTAGGAGGAAAAGGCATGGAGGAAAACAAAGGAGCCAAAGACACACCAGTGAGATGAAACAAGGGAGCAAATGCTGCTGAGGAGACCAACGTGCAGAGGGTACGGACAGGCCGGAGCCAGGCCCTGCTCAGCGGTGCCCAGGGCCAGGCCCAGAGGCTGCAGGCCCAGCCCGGAGCCCCGGCGGCTCCCCCTGCCCCTCAGGCAGCACTGCTGGGCCGGGCGGGTGCCGGAGCCCTGGCACAGGCTGCCCAGAGCTTGGGGGGCTCCTCCTGGGGGAGCTTCAGCAGCCGCCGGGACGTGGGGCTGGGCACCCTGCTGGGGGGGCCCTGCGAACAAGAAGGCAGCAGGCGAGGACCCTGAGGCTGCTACAAACCCCTGAGCACAGAGGCAGGGTGAAGGGCACTGGGTGCCCCCCAGCACACCCCATCCTACGGGTGTCTTTGTCCCCACCACATCAAAGCGGCCTCAGCGGAGCGTGAGGCTCACGGCTGAGCCTTGGGGAACAGCTACGGCAGCTCCAACAGCTTATGGGCCACATGTAGGAGCTGCTGAGGACCACAAAAATCTCTTCTGGACCTCGTAGCTGTGAATCACATGGGGAGGCGCAGCAAGGGGAACTTCTGAGCACAGGTATCGACCGCATCGCTTCATTTAAAGAAGTTTAGGCAGCACACCAAAGTTTACCACCCACTCCTCCAACCGACTGCGATTTCCCTCCTGCTCCCATAAAGGTTTGTCCCCAAGGGGGTCCCGGTCCTGCTCCCGTCCCGTGGCAGCCCCGGGCAGTGGGAGGCTCACAACCTGATTACGGGCATCACACCACAGCCACAGGCTGTCAATGCAGCCGCGCCGCGCGACTCACAAACAATTATCGGGAAGAGGGAGCTGGGATTAGAAAAATCCACAGGGGCGCCTTCACCTAGAGAGGAGAGCGAAAAATGGTGTGTGTGTGCGCGAGTTCAGTGCCATGGGGAGGAGGGAGAGCGAGCGGCCAGCTATGGCGATGGCACGAGAGGGAGAGGGTGGACGGCTCTGGACCACTACGTGAGAGCTCATGGTCCCAAGCAGCGATGTGCAGAGGAGACTGAGCACCTCCTAGGTCCAACGGGTGCTCCTGTCCTCGCTGAACGAGGACACGAAGTTAAGATGCTGGGTTTTTTTCTGCTCTTGAATTTTCCAAGTGCAACGAGCCAGCCTAACTCTAATTTATCTCATTACTGTCTTAGATTCTCCTCTAGATTTGGATAAATGCCCTGTCCTCAAGCATCACATAGCTTTATTTTTTTAAGGACAGAGCTGCAGCATTTAAATGTAATTTTTTATTATTCTCACTCCCTGGTGGCAGATTTTTAAACCTGCACACTGAAGCACACATATCCCCTGTGAACGGCATCAGCTACACTGCTCGCTGAGCCGCGGGAGTCAGGACCACAAGGCCAGGTATTGCCAAAAGCTGGCTGCGACACAACCAGCACAATGCTGATATTATTTTACAGCTATAATCTTAGGCTCGAGCAGTCTTCACCTCTCAACTTTCTCAGGAGAAGGTAAATAAATCTTCCTGCTGAAATCCTACGTGGTTGCAAGAATATCTTAGGCTGTAAGGGGTCTTTCTAAGATAAAGCACATTTTGATTTTACAAGATGTTGACTTCTTCTGGGGCAGAAAAAAAGACAGCCTGGCTTGAAAATACCATTTTTGTCCATTTGTCTTGAAGCAAACTCTGCTTTAATCTCTCAGACACAAACTGGGCTTTGCTGATTAGACTCCTGCACTGTTGTGGGTTTTTTTGGTGGTGGTTTTTTTTACAGCTAAATATAAACTTAGCAGATCTACATTTTGTGTAACCTCTGTGCTCAACCCGTTCTGACTGCAGCTGAGATTCCTGCACAAATTATAATGCATGAACCCTGTGAAACTACAATAAAAAATCTCCGGGACAAATGACTACGATTCAAGAAACCAGAAGCTACGCAGAAACCCTACAGAAACTACGAGAGGCCCCAGAAGCCGCATTTCCAGGAGTGACAAAAGCTGTTCAGAGCTCACAGTGCACAGCAGCTCCACACATTCACCAGCTCTGTTTTTTGTTTGTTTATTTTTGTGCAGATTTAGACGTGCAGCCCGGGCAGACAGCAGGGCATCCTCGTGCAGACACCTCTGCAGGAAGCTGCTGCTTCTTTTCCAAGAAGCGAGTCGTATTTTCTTGGAAATAACATCACCAAGGCGTCTGTACAGGAGAAGGCTGCCCCAGGATGACCTACAAGACATCTGCAAGGAGAGGAGGGATTTCTTGCTGCAAGAGCGGGCCTTCAGTGGGCAGGTAGGCAGGAACGGCTGGAAAGACAGACCTCCACCTTGGCTCAGCTCCTTGCAGCCTCAGGTTTGATTAAGCCATCAGTTTTTTGCCCAAAGCCAAGCAGCACTCGCCCACTGCATTTCTACTGAGCCACTGCGGGGACACGAGGGGTGACACGCGGCCGGAGGGACACAACACCTCCAACTGCTGCAGCTGTTGGCTGGATGAAAGCACGTCCAAACCCACAAACCAACATCATGAGCATCAGTTGTCCTAAAACCCATTTGTACAAAGCCCTACACTACCAGTATTGCTTTTTTTCCCTTGTGTTCTTCCAGGATACCACAAATCATGGGGCAAACCCCTGTCCCTCCAGCCTGGAGGTACCCGAGCTCACACACGTGCTTGTGTTTCCCTTTTTATCGGGGGAGAACTGAACCCCTCCTGGAATCTCTGGGCTGCCCTACCTAGGCAGCCCCAACAGATGTTTCCTGGTTAAGCTGCACACTTCTATATACATAGGACACATTCTGCCTGCCTGCCAGGTTTTCTGGGGTTTAATCATGGCCCATCCTGTGGACAGGAGAGGACAGCAATGTACGTGGCACCTCCAGGGCACGTGGAGTGGACAACAGATGGGCAACAAGCTGAGCAGCACCACACCGCTTACTGGGGGGCATCAGAAACGTGGCCAACAATACTGAAAGAAGAAAAACCCCTCGGAGGACCTGCACAGGGTTTTCAGCATCCGAAGGAGCAGGTTTTGGAGTCAGTCTTTCCACGTCCAAGACATGGAAATCAGTAGGAAAGCGAGAAACCCAGCGACTCACCACCATGGTCTCCTGGTCCCCAACCCACAGCTCTCAGCACCAGTGACATCCCAGCAAGCAGAGCATCTGCTCACAGCTCTTGGCCTGATCAGGTTTGATTTGCATGCATTTAACTGCAGCTGCAAGAACCACGTCGGGCTGAAGTCAGACTTTAAGGCCCTGATGCCAAACAGCTGAGGCAGAAGCAAAAAGGATCAGCAACACAGGGGCAAATCAGGTTTGGATCAGAAACTAAGAAACATAAAATATGCAAAAAGTTATCAACAGCACTAATAATAAAGTTGGTTTTGATTAAGTAGCATTTTTAACCTTTTAAAAGCTTGACAAAAGTAGCAGAGAGGGAGTGTGTGTGTTTCCCTGCTGGAAGGATTTTCTGTGTAATTACAAACCCTCTGATTAGTATAGTTCTTGGCGCTAGAATATTTGGGGAAAAAAATAAAATATTCTTGGTCTTTCTCAGTTCTTATTACTACTCTCTGCCTTTGCTTGCCTTCCTCGGGAAAACCAGCTGGTATTAACTGTGCATCAGGAACAGCAGCCAGATATCAGAAACCAAGGCCTAATCCCAGGAATCCACTCAATTGTTAAAAAAAAAAAAAAAAAAAAAAAAAACACAACAATTACCACTCCACGTTCAGAAAAGCTGTAAATCTGGAACGATCAAAACAAAAGGCAGGAGGGAGGCTTGGGTATGGAGAACACGATAAAAATAAACTCAAATCGCAGGAGGAGGAACACAGATCTAGGTTACCTAAGGGTAATCAGAAATCACAAACCATAGGGCATCCCAAAAGCACAGCGCTGAGACGCCAGGAGCGGTGAGCGCTGTCTGCAGAGGTGGTGCCTTCAGAAAACAGAGTGCAACTGCCACGTATGAAGAGCAAGGGGGTCAGAGGTGGAGGAAATCTGCTACATCAGCTCTTCCACCTCTTTACCTGCAGCCAATCTTAAGGTTACTCCTCCTGATGTCTTCTCTAACCTCCTTGCAAGTGATCACTTCAGCTGATACCATACTGGAGAAGAAACACAATCCTGGCAGAGCTTTCTTTACCCAAAGCTGAACCGTGAACTGGGTGGGGAGTAGGTGGGGAAAAAAGGAGAAAAAAATATTGAAAAAAAGAAATACTGACAAATATTGAAAAGGAATATTTAAAAAAGCACATTAATTCCTCTAAACTCTCATCCTGAAGGACTGCAAACCAGGGGACCCAGATCAAGAGCTGGGTCCGTGCTGCTTCTCCATGACAGCAATTTCCCCCTCTCTCTCTCTCTGAAATGGGAAAATAATCAGGTTACTTGCAAAGATTCGCCGAGGCTTCTAGTTTAATTGCGAGAAGCGTAAAGCCAAAACCTGCTCTTCCCTCCACGTGAGAGAGCCATTCGTTTGTCCCTCGCTGTGGATGAAGCCACAGAGGGTTAAGCCGACGGGAGGCACGATCACAACTCGACTGATCTGTCACTCCACCAGCTTTTTCCCTGCGCCGCTTGCCAACTGCAAACATGGAAGGGGCTCGCTTTAATTAATACCGGGTCTCAGCAGACCACTGGAGGCAGTGGCACTTGTTTTCAGGTCATCTGGTCCTAATAGGCTCACACTGGGAGGTGATCTGTTGCTAACTGACAGCAGAGATCAGTTAATGAGGGCTGAGGCCTCAGAATGAAACTTGGGGCTACCGCTAAATTATTTGTCATCATCATTAAAAAAAAAAAAAAAGAAAGAAAACTGCTTCAGGAGACGCTGGTTATTAATCTAGATATTTACAACATAAAAATCACTCCCTGCCTGCAGGATTTTCTCTAGGCTGCTGTGTGGGGATTTGAGTATGCAGTAGGGATCAGCAGGGCTCCTCTGCAGCAGCTCGTGCGTCGGTCGTGTCCCTAACAGCTCCTCTGCACGGGGACAGCGGGGTGGGCAGGCTTCACCTTGGCTTTGCAAGTGTCCATAGCGAGCACACCTGAAGTGCCAGAGCTTAATCCGACAGAAGCAGACCTCCTCCAAACATCAGGAAGCATCCATAAAACCTGCTGTCCCCTGCTGCCCCCCCGGCCACATCAGCAGGTGTCGGGAGGGCTGCTGCCCCCTACGACAATACTTCTGCCCCTCAGAGCTCCAAACAACTGCTATGCCACCGTGCACAACGCTCTGCACGCACAGGGCATCCCCGTGGCACTCCAGCTCGGCGTGCCCATCGTGGCGTGGTACCTACCATCAGCAGACTGACGAGCCACCCACACGCGTGTCACCGGTGGTGACGGCCACCCTGCAGTTACAGCAGGTCGCTGCTGGCTTGCAACGACTTCTTTTATCCCCAAGTCTTGGTTTTCACACTGCTTCAGGGAACGGGTGTTTCTCCCACCACCACTGGTGGTCCCACAAAAGCCCCTTTGCAACGTGAACCTATCTTTCTGCTTCAGCTCCTCTGCAGGCAGCACAGGAGGGACCAGAGATATCAGAAACCTCCATCAGCTGTCCCACCACGGGACAGTGGATTCCTTACCAAAGCCTGTCAGCTCCTCGGGGTGACAAAACTGCCAACATCACTTCTCCATTGTCTCCTGCCCTCTATCTGCTCCTGTTGCCAAAACGGAGAGGAGCATTAATGCCAGCAAGGGGAAATTATCTGTTATCATCCCTCTGCTGCAGCTGTGCTTGCCGGTGGCTGGTAGGCAGGTGGTGAGCAGCAGGAGCACGGCAAGCTGGAGCGCTTTGCTTTACTCAATTCACAAGGTGGAAAAAATTCTGAAGTAAGGACCAGAAGGGATAGTGACGCTCTCCTGTGCTACGCCAGGGAACAGCTCACAGAGAACTGCTGCTAACTGAAGCGCTGAGGGTGGTGCAGTGGGGACCTGGATGTCCTGGTATTTCAGCTGCAAAAGCACGGGGCTGGTGTGCACGCATCTACACGGGGTTATGAAGTGTGGGAGCTCACATCAACACAAGGCTGGTCAACGCACACGGGGCTGGGTTAATTCTAGTAGAGGAGCAGAGCGGCAGCCAGTGAGCAAGCCAAGCCAGAAATATGGAAAGCTATTGGGAAGAAGAGTATCTGGTAAAGCTCCTGCCTCCGTAATTCTGCTATCGATCCCCAGCCTGCTCTAGAGAAGAGAAAGGGGTGACAGTTTTAAAATAAAAGAGAATAGTTTTATAATGGATGTAAGGAAGAAATTCTTTACTCCCCAACCCTGGCAGTGCCCAAGGCCAGGCTGGACGGGGCTGGGGGCAGGGGGCCCTGCCCATGGCATGGGGCTGGGGGGCTCTGAGGTCCCTTTCAACCCAAGCCACTCTATGGCTCTATGACTTTATGAACTGCACCCTGTAAAGAAATCTAAACAAGCCCATGCGGCCTCTTCCTCAGGGTGAATTAGGGAATGTGGCTACAAACAGGGTGGGGAGCAGGCTGAGCGCTGACTCTTCCCATGGCTCAGTCTGTTTGGGAAAGAACGCCTGGAGAAGAGGGGGAAGAAAAAGCTTCCCGTGGGATCTTTAATGTTCCAGCAGGAAACACAACCATACATTTCAGAGGCTTATCTGGAAAGCCACCAAAGGAAAGAACTTGTTTAAGTTGCTCCTGAAAAATGCACCTGCCTCCTTGGGAATTAGCTGCCAAAGATGTGAACTTGTGCTCCTGGAGCATCACACCGCAATTCTGACGATTACGCCACCAGACCAAGATTTTAGCAATGTAATCATTTAAAATTGCCTCTATTGCAGATTAACTGTGACTTGAACACCAGGCTCCAGCTTGAACGCTGCCCGCAGGTAAAAGACGTCACTTGGAGCACTGCCTCTCCTTTAGATTGAGGTGCGGAGCCACCAGGGGACCACCTCCAAAAGCTCAGCACATCAGCTCTCACACTGTCACTCTGCAGCCTCAGGGTCACTCAGGGGCTGGCATTTTAACTTGGGCTAGGCTAATTCACCAGAACCTAATGCACACATGGATAATTTGAGTCGCCCAGCAGTAAAGCCACAGTGCTGAGGCGCAAGCGGAGCACAGTGCAGGACATGCTGGAAGCAATCACTGGTAGAAGTCTCCTTCTGCTGAAAAGTTTGGGCATGCATGGACAGAGACATCTTATGGTTAAAATATTTTCTTGTTATTTGGACTGAATTATGTCAATTAAAATATAAACATGCTTGGCAATTCAAAGAAACATCTCACAGGCACTGCAGTACTACTGTAAGGGAGCAGTTATGAGTAGGGAAAGATACAGATATAAAGCGTTACCCACTGCTATTGAGACAGCACTTATGACAGCTCCCAAGTAGCCCTGGATGAACTTGGACGTCGGAGAAGGCTTTGGAAAGAAAAACAAAACATATTTTCAATAAACAAACTTCTGGTTATTAAAATACAACCAAGCTCCTTTTTTTTTTTTCTTTTTTGTATTTGTTTTAAACCAGAGACAGGTTTAGTTTTGTCATATTGTTCGGTGACACATGGTCTGTCATCTAGCAGCGGCAAAACCAAGGAACATTCTGACCTCATGAGCAAGGTTAAAGGGAACGGAAAATTAATTGGCATCAGAAAATTATTATAATAGCAGCTAAAAGAAAGTAAGTGAATGAAATATAACAAATGGTAAAAAAAAAAAAGAATAATAAATTGGCATTCTAATCACTAGCGGTGAACCCCAAACTCTCCACATAAAATATTTGTCCTCAAAATGTTATCTCAATGAGTTGGATTCTTTCCATTTTATCTCTCTGTCTTGATGTCCCACATCCCAATAAGAGATGATCGACACTTAAGTAATGGGAAGAAAGCAGGAAGGCCACCACCACGTCCACGGCACCGTTCATGGCAGCACTGCTAGGAACATGTAGGAAGTCCTTACGACACGGAAGTGTGATCATGGCCCCTTCTGCTATCCAAACACCCAAACAGACATCATCTTCGTGTTCATTTACGTATCAAATTAAACCATTTCATACCAGTTAGACTATATACTGGTTCAGCACGAAGGCATTGAGCATCGCTCATGAGCCTCGTGTGCTTTTGAGATCCTGCTGCCATTTACAGCTGACGTTTAAAATGGAAGTGTATTCAGGAGAATGGGCAATCTATAAATTCGTCACAGTGCCTACTCCGCAGTTTCTATTAACAGCAAAGAGACAAGACTTATGTCTCCGTGTCAAAACAGAGCTAACGTGCAGCACGCGCTGCATATGTTGGGTCTCCTCACCTTTGTCGCGTTGCGGTTTGCATAGTTGACGCATGCATTGTGGCTCTGATTCAACCACTGAAGAGGAAACAAAAAGAGAAAGAGATAAATATAACTTCACAAAAATAAGATCTACGAACACAGGAGCGACATCTTCGTTTGGGCCTGCCTGTGACTTGCAATATCTTTTCAAACGCTTGTGCACGCACCAATTCTGATCTGACGCCCTCCAAAGCAAGATAGAAAAACCAACACACGCAGTTTTCACCAGCTCTGCTCCCATACAGAAGCATGTGCACAAGCTCTGGTTCACAAAAGTAAACAACTAGATCTAAAAACAAATCTCAAGATCGTGGTATGGAGCAATTTAAAAGCTAACAGGCATAATCTTCACCTAAAACCTTGTGCAGTGTCACTGTGGGGCTATGCGGGGAATGACTTTGACATGAAACCCTTGCAGAAAATAGTGGAGGGGAAGCATGGATACTCTCTGGCTCAGGAGTTTGACGCTTGTGATATTACTGAAGCAAGAAAGAATAGGAAATTCAAGGAAGGACCTCCAAAATATCACTCCAATTTGGGGCTAACTGGTTTGATACTGGGTCCAGCAGGCTACGAGCTGGAAGAGTTGAGACCCATCCATAAACCCAGTGCCTCAAGCACACTACACTCACCGGCTGGCCTGCTGTGACCTCCCTCTCAAGTGGGCTTGTTTCGATTTTGTGTTGGAAATAATCTATCTAGTTTTAAAAGGATCTCTCCTCCTTTTAAAGCTGAAGGCTTCCCCTGACCACATTTGGACCAGCTGCACAGAGATGGGGGAGCAGGAGCTCCAAACTTGAGCCACTTACAAGACACCTTGCAGTAGCTATCTCCAGATAGCTGATCTACCCTAAGTCAACTCTTTCCATCTTCAAAGCCCAAAGCCAGGGGAGGGAAATTGCCTTCCAGAAATACGAACTTAGAGCTAAATACACCAAATCATAAGTTACTGGGATGTACCTATATATTCTCAGTTGTGCAGACTTTCTGACATCCTAGGCAGATCTAATTCTGCTTTGACACTTCTTAGCTGTGTAATTCTCTACTGTCAGTTACACTAGATCATAAAAACCAATTTGCAACTAAAAATGAAAATAACTTTTTTTTTTCAGTTAGTCCTGAAATATTACTTAATTGGGGTGTTTACTGTGGTTATAACTCATTCATGTGCACACTCCCTCCCCTTACTCTTAGTTACATCTCCCTTATGATGGCATAAATTGCTGGGCACGAGAAAGCAGACCCAACACTTTGCTTACAGCCCACTCCAGACCTGCCAAACCCTTCCGTGATCATACCCAGCCACATCACCTTCCTCTTAACAAAGTCAGAGGCTGCTTTCCTTTTCCTTACATTCTCCACCCATTCAGTGCACGGAAACAGATGAGCGTTACCTGCCAAAAAACAGTGGATGCCAGCGTCTGGTTGGGCAAGAGAAGACCAACAACCTGCAAGAGAAGAGATTTTCATGTTAACAAATATACGGTTGGTTTGGGTTTGTTGGTGCTCTGGTAGGCGCGAAAGCAGGAAGTGTATTTTTATTGACTTTAAGAAGTTGTCTTCATTTATGAATTTATTTCATGGTGAGTGGCCAGAGTACAAACCAAGAGCAACTGGGTGAGGGAACAGACCCATCCCTCCAGTTCTTCTAAAAGTGCCCATTCCAGTAAGAAGCGATAAAGGCTGAAAGGGAATAGATTTAGGACACAGCCCTATCGTTTCCCCCCTGAACTTCCCTTCAGCCCATTGTCTTTCAATTTTTCAATGGGGAAAGTGGGTAACACAGCTGCCCCTAAGAGCTCCACAGCTTTAATTATTGCTTGCAACACACCTCTAAGAGTCTGTCAGCACAAACTGTCTGAAGATTAGTTCATTAAAAGTAAACGATTGATTTTATCCAAGTATTTCTGGAGTATAACCCAAAAGTTGCAGGAATACAAGAGTTCAAAATTGCTCCTATTGGCAGTGAAGTTTTTTTTTTTTCTATTTTCCTTTGGCACATTCTCTGTTTCAAGCACAGGGAAGAAATGAGATTTGAACATCTGAAGACAGGAGTGCCACCTGGAAGCACATGTGCTCCTGTTTGGGAGCCCTGAATTCTGTTTGAAGAGAAGGGAACTGTTGATGTGGCATACTCGGGAGCTGCGAAAACTCCTGCCTGGGTTCTGAGCTGCGGCTGACGACGGCTCGAGGCAGCCTGGCCCCGCACATCTGGCAAGGTCTCTTCCAACCTAGATGATCCTGTGACTCTGTGTACCGCCGCTGCCACGCGGATGCGAGGTGCCGCAGGCTTTGCAAAGTCACCCTGAGCAGCATCTGAGTGCAGACGTGTGTGTGCTGCCCATATGGTCCTGAGAGCATCCCGGAGATGTCTCAAAATACCGTGATATAAAATAGTCTCTGCCAGACTCCTTCCTACCTCGTTTGGTGGCAACCTTTCCTCTTCAAGTGTAAGACGCTGAAAGAGAGGAAAGAAGAAGAAGAGGAAGAGGAAATTGAAAGCTGGGGGACTCCCAGCAAGGAACCCAACCAAGAGGGACAAGAAGGTGAGTTCTTGGGTAACAAACAGCCAAGAAGCGGTACTTCCTATCACCTCCATTTTCTCCCTTCCTGAGCCTGAAATGCCCGATAGCTTCTGAAGACAGTCTTCATGGCACACAATCACACTTGCAGCTTTGTGAAGGGTCTGAAGACCGAATGACTCCTTTCAACTCCAAACACGTTGATTTTCAGGCTGCTCGGGTACTGATGTGAACTGAAACGTCTCTAAGGCATCCGCGCACCTGGGCAAGAAGGCTCCGAGGTCACTCACTCGCAGACCATCTTCGGCACCATTTTCTTTAGGTTTGCTCCGACAGAAGCCCAGAAGACAGAAAACTTCCCTGTCACGGCACGGGGAGCCTGCCGCACGGCGGGACGAGCTCAAGCTGCCTCTGCACATCTGCAGCAGCAGCAGTTGAAGAGGAGGCAACTTCTACGCTCGAGGACATGGAAGAGAAACAACAACAAACCAAAGGGTACCAGGGTTGGGAGGCCTGATTTCATTTATGCCTTCTTTCCTTTCTCCTCCTCCTCCAGCTTTTCCTCCTCCAGCCTTTCTGGAAGTTGCAGCTACTTGGTGCGCTGGCTGAAGGCCAAGCCGTGCGAGTTCCCACTAATTTGCTGCTCCCGTTCAATCTGGGGATCTTGTCCTTAATTACGGAGCCGCCGGTCAGAGCCGAGCGAATTCAACAGGCGCTGAACCTCCTCGTCCCCGGGACCGACGCTCACCCCAAAAGTCATCAGGCTAATGAGGCTTTGGAGGAGAGGGAAGGCGGCAAGCGGCTCCCGCATTGTCAGCCGGAGCTCGGCGCGAGAGGAAGAGAAGGGAAGGGAAAATAAATAAATAAAAAAGAGCACCCAAAATCTGTATGACTGAAAGAGGCACGTTTAAATGCAAACTCTCCATATGTGCAAGAGTCTGTCAAGAAATGTACAGTTTCACTTTTAATTACTGTCAGGGGAAAAAATAACTAAGAAGGAAAACAAAATATACGGGAAAAAAAAATAAAAAAGGTTCTAAACACCAGAAAAGTACCGACTACAAAATTTAATTGCCTATCAGGTGTGAACGGCCCTCTGTGGCTGCAAAGCCAGGGCTGCAGACGCTTCCCGGACGTCTGCTGGCTCTTTGCACATTTGGTTACGGGCTCCCAAAAGCAAGCCCCGTGCCCTGCCTCCTTGTCAGGCGCCTGCGATGGACAGGTGGGACTTCTCCAAGCGTTTCCAAGTGGCAGCGAGGCCTCCCGAGCCTCCCGTCTGCCTCTCAGAGGACAAAGGAGCGGGGCTGCAAATTCCTTCGGGCCCTTTGTCACCGGGGTTGTTTGGAACCGCAGGCGCTGCAGCCGGGTGCTGGGCCGGGAGCTGTCGGAGAGCAGCCAAAAAACGCGAACCTGGCCAAGGGGCCGGCTGTGCTGGCACTTCGAAAAGGGGAAAAAAAAAAGAGGAAAAATGAAGTGTTCTGCTCTGGTTTTAAATGGCTGGGGAAAACGATGTGCCCCAAGGGTCCCGAGCTGGGTTTCCTAAGTGCAGAAGAGCCTCTTCCTTGGGTGAATGCCTCCTCCTGCGCTGGGAACCCCAACCAAGGTGGGGGGAAACACAGGGAGAGTAAAAGGATGCCCAGCAGCTGCCCTGCCGTGACCGCTGGCACGTCGCACCCCTGTAGCAAAGGCAAATAACGCAAGCAGCTTGGTTTTGTGCCTCGTGGGCTGAAATCCAGGTAGGCAGAGACAAAGTGGTCCTTACACGTACCCCATCCTGCTGCTCACTCCAGTCCCACCGTGCCCCCGCAGCCCTTCGGGGGCTGAGCCACGAAGACGGCCACGAAGGGATGGAGACCACAAAAAAGCCAACGATGGCAGCTCTCTGAGCCGGGTCACTCTGCCCAGGGGACCGATACAGGCAGAGAACACACAGCCACAGGATTTGGTGGTGTCAGGGGAGAGGCTGCTTAAGCCAGAAGAGAAAGAGAAGCGATTATTCTTGGCCAGACCTTAATCTCTTCCACAATGAGCTGAACCGTACTGAATTATTTTGCATTAGCTATAGGGTGGGGGGGACAAAACCCCACGGATAGAGGCAGCGCTGCGTATCGACTGGTGGGCAGCAAACCTGGTAATGCATAAACTGATCCCGTTCTGGTTTGGGGTGGTTAGGTGACCCCAACACACTGGGACAGGCAGCCCTGGAGCAGCGGCACGCCGCCACGGCTTCACCGGCGCAGATCCCACGCGAGAGCTCGCCGCAGGCACACCGAGCCTCTCTTGAGGAAATCCCATCCCCCTATGCTAAATGCAAGACTCAAACTGTTTTTATGCTAGAGCAGGCTGCCAATTTTGTCACTAAATTTCACAGATCGATTGGCATAAATGTTACATTTTAATTTTAACATTTGAAACGTTTGGTTTTCTTTTTTTCCTTTTTTTTTTTTTTTTTAAATGACAAGAGGTTCCAGTTTATCCTTTACAGCTAGCGAAATTGGGCTCATCTGACAGCTCTCGGCTCCTCTGACAGCTCTGGATTTGGGCCGATTTCATTGTCAATTTGATCGTTAACTCGTTTTTGTTTAACCTTTTCTTTTAAAATGCCCCCTACAAAGTTACCGCCGCGACGTTACACACGACAACAAATAGTACCAGCAGGGCTGGGCTCTGCCTCCAGCTTCCAGCCACCCTGCTACCACAGGTCGGGAAGGGATCGCTACCTTTCAGCGAGCTTCGTGCCACCGTCCCCTAGGTTTAGGGAGACGAAATTTAGCAGATTTTGCTCCTTCGACTGTTTTAATGCACTTGACCTCGTAGGCTGGGAGAAAAGCTGGAGGCTGCCCAGAGCAGGCTTCATTTATTCAGCTTTCTGGCACCAGCTTGGGTG
Source organism: Cygnus olor (assembly GCF_009769625.2). Lineage (NCBI taxonomy): Eukaryota > Metazoa > Chordata > Aves > Anseriformes > Anatidae > Cygnus > Cygnus olor. Next base: position 76,069,354 of record NC_049172.1, on the reverse strand, counting down.
GTTTGGGGCAAAACTCTGCGCCCCAGCTGGCCATTTCACAAAAGGAGGTTAATTAATAGCTACGGCTCTGAAGATGAGCTAGGTTTCAACAGGAGGAGCACGGGATTATCTCCGTTCTGGCTGTCAAGAGCACCCAAACGCTTGCAAATTTCACAATAACAAGTACCAACCACAAACGCCCTCAGCAGTAACCCCACGTAAAGCACTCGCAGCTTCAACTAATCGAGATGAGGAGACACAGTGCTGGCCTCACCGCACTGCAGCTCCCCGCGTTTCTCACGGCCGGGAAGCGACTTGCAAACCATGCAAATAATAATGGGGAAAAACAAGAAAAACCCACAACGCCTCCAAAGATGAATCCACGAGTTGCAGAAGTTGCAGGCAATGAGCTCATCCTGGTCTTCCCTTTCCAAAAGGGAAACACGGAGCTGGAGACGTTGCGGAGACCAGCGGGAGCGGTGGGAGGTAGACAAGGAGCCTGGAGCACTCCGCGCTGCGGCCACAGGGCACGTTTTGCACCACCAAGCCCCCGCGAGCGTGCGAGGGGAAAGGTGTGAACCCCGCGTGAATCTGCGGCGAGGCAGCACGGCGGAGTTCGGAGAATTGTGTGCGGGTGCTAAAAAATGCATTTCCTGTTACTCGCAAACAAAGCGGGGAGGGATGCTGAAGTACTTACAATGGGCGTTCCGAAGGGAATGTAACCTATTAAAAAAAAAAAAAAGAGAGAGAGGCATGCATTTTAATAGGTCGTTTGGGGCTGGAAAAACATCACACCTAAGAAATCTAACAGCGCTACCGTTTTAGGGTACAAGTCACACCTGGCACGGCAGCCTGCTCTCGCGTCTACCAGCCCGCGCCACCACAGGCACGGAGATGTCAGCAGCGAGCATCAACAAGAGCAGACTCCAGGTGCTTTCTAAATCTCCTTCCCATCCTCTTTTTTTCTCGGGTCGGGGTCTACGAGTTTCCCTGAAACTTATAAAGCCTCATCTAGACCCTAAAACTTACTCCAGTGAACCCAGCGTGTGCCAGTACGTAGTGTGAGCACTTCAGAGGGGACAATGTACGTTAAGGAGCAGGACCGTGGTGGGTCCTCCCCCTCCTATCTCTTCAATAACAACTTCCCAGCAGGGGAGCTCATTTATTTCTGGGTCACTTGAAAAAGGAACAGGGTATAAGCACCCTGAAGAAAGCACATTTACAAGCTCAGGAGTGGAGGAGATCTGGGCAATTTTAATCATAGGTATAAGTTAAAGCTCTCTATTATGGAGAAGGCTTTACCCCAAATCTTGTTGAGCACCACAAAAATCAAATGTTTCATGTTTTTCCCCTGTTAGGACTGCCAATTTTTGTGCTAATTATAATTCATCTCAATGACTTCCACCAGAAGGTCTCAGGATTTCACCAACATTACTGAATTAACCCTCACAGGTCCAACTTAAGTCAGGAAGGGCAATGACCCGAGAGGATGAAAGATTTTTCCAAAAGTACAGAACAAGGCAGCAGAGGTCCTGGCTTTCCTTCCCTGCACGTCACCTCCATCTCAACCTTCCTCAAAGAACAGGAGAACAAAACCCATCGGCCCCGATATTTGTCCCCATGGAAATATGGAGCAGGTGCTATTAAGGAGGATGCTGTCCGTCCCTTTGGGAAAGGACCAGAAAGGACCAAGGTGCACTCGCACCCTCCGGCGAGCAGTGACCCAGCGCACAGCAGAGGTAGCTGCGGGTCTGTGCGCAGCAGAGGGACACCCCAAAACGGGAAGGAGGAGGTGAGGATTTAATGATTAAGCAGCCAGCTAAGCCAGGAACAAACACAGCTGATCCTTCCCGGGCTTCCCGCTGCTACAGCTATTACGTACGTTTATTTTGTAGTGTTTATTTTTAAAAAAAGAAGCTGCACCAGGGGAAGATCAGACTGGGTATTAGGAAAAATGTCTTAACCATGAGGGTGGTCAGACACGGGCACAGGCTTCCTAGAGGGGTGGTTGTGGCCAGTGTCTGTTGGTGTTTGAGGCATTTGGATGCTGCCCCCATAAATATGCTTTAACTTTTGAGCAGCCCTGCAGTGGTCAGGCAGTTGGTCTCAAAGGTATTTGTGGGTCCCTTCCAACTGAAGTGCTCTGTTCTGGTGTGCACATGGAGAAACAGGGCTCATCCTGCTCGATCCTGGAGGGTAAAACACCACGCTACTCGCTGGGCAGCAAGCTTCAGCGTTTACTACAAAGCTAAAATGACCGCTACAGCGATGGATGCCAGAAAGGACATCAACCTGGTAAGGAGAGGAAAACTCTGAGCACTAGGTCTCACGTAGGTATTTAGGATCCTAACTCACCTTGATTTCTAAGGGATTTAGGCATTTGAGTTATTTTCTGGTCCTAGCCTAAATACATACAAGATGCACTGCAAAACCAGAGGGAAAAACGATAGCATTTTGTACCAAGTCCCAGTGAAATTAATGAGTGCCTGGTTGGGCTATACTCTACCTGACATTCTGAAAGGCATGAAGATGGTCTCGTTTGTGTCGGGGTGGATGATGGCCTGCAAAACAGTCAGCAAACAGCCACGGTGAAGGCACAGAAACCACAGGTGAGCTGCCGAGGACGCCGCCGGCCTCACCGTGCCCATGGCTCTGCCAGAGGCACCCGCTGTCCCGAGGCCTCCTCCTGCTGCTGCCTTCCCGTCTCCTTAAGTAATTTAGCATAAACTACAAATCGATACGGAAATAATTTGGTTTGAAATACAGAAGTGTTGCTTCAGAATGTGTCTGAGCTTGGAGCAAAGCCTGCCGGCGTGGCTGGCACCGTGAGGGTCACCCAAATGAAATCCTCGTGTGCCGTGGGCAGCCCAGCCTCCACGGAAACCCTAATTCTGGTCTGCCGATGAGCAACAACAAAACTCACCTGGCCCACGTGCTTTTTTTTTTTAAAAAAAAAAAAAAAAAACAATTTTTACAAGGAGGCTGCGTTAAGAGGCAGGGGACGACAGCCTCCGTCCCTCCGTGATCCGGGAGCGCAGCGGAGGGAGGCGCCGCACAGCCACGAGCCTCACCGAAGAGCTGCCAAACTATTTTTGAAAGGCTTGGAGACAAGAAATCTCTTGACAAGACAGGAAGGAGAAAATGAAGACATCAAAATATATAAATACAAAGCAAAAAAAAATAAATAAATCAGACTCTTGGGTGGCAAACAGTGCTCGCTGCATTTACATGTCTGTGGCAAGGCAAAACAGCAACTGGCAGAGTCACTGACGGAGAGGGGACAGCATCACTCAGCAAAAAGGGAAAAAACAGCAACGGGAAGGAAACACAAAAAAGCGTATTACCTGCTTTATTTTTTGGGCGGCCCACAGCTAGAAAAACAAAAGAGAAAGTGACATTGAGAAAAGCAGCAGCGAGAGCTTTCCCCGTCCTGAGGTTCACGCCAACCCCCAAATATTCCTCGTGTAGCTGCTGCGTTCATTTTCTGCATCCTCCCGGACCTCATGCTCGTGTTTAAAGCTTTTACACAGACCCAGCTCCTTCCAATTCATGTGGCCGGCAAGACACCAGGCAGAGAAGTTATTCTTTCGTATACTGAATGATGAGAAAGAACAACCCCAGGCTTTACAGATCAGGAATTATCTTTGAAACTCTGCTGTGCGTAGATCCCAAGGTAAATTTAGCCCAGCCTTCCCCTGAAGGAGCTTCCTGCGGAAACCAGAGCTTGCCGGGGAACAAAGGTGGAGCAAGCAATGCAGGGAAATAAAATCAAGCATCTCTTCACATAAACCCTGGACTCAGAGCAAGCCACCACGAGTTTTCGTTTTTTTACAAGGGAAACGCTTTTGCAGAAAAATACTCGTAAAGGGGAAAAAAATCTCATTTAAAACTCTCCCGGGTGCCTACTGTTATTTACTGATTGCAAGTTAGCAGCAACAAAACACCCCAAATCTGGCTCAGACAGCAGAGATCTACGAGAAATAACAGAAGAAATACAGGAGAAACAACAGAAGCTGTACAGGAGATGCAGATCCAGCTGATGAGTAGGGGACCACTACCAAGACACCTGGCATACTCTGCACGGCTTAAATGCAAATGATAATCTGGAAAAAAAAAATCCCCATTTCGATGTATACATTTCTAGAGATGGACAAATAAAATGTGACTCCCAACAGTTAAATTGCCTTTGCTATTAAAAACTGTTCTACCTTTTCAGCTAAGGTCTGGCTTTGTCTCCCAGCCACCAGCCTGTGCTGCACCTCTGTCTGACAGCCTTCAGAGCCGTCTATTTTTGTTCTTCACTCAGGTACTCAGAGCTGCTAAATCCCCCCTGTAACCTTCGCTTAAAGAAAAAAATAAAACAGCAGAGCCAGGAGACTGGCTGTTTCCTTGGCAAGGCACATTTGCCAATCTCTTAACCACCCTCGTGGCTCTTTTACATCTTTCCAATTTGTCAACATCCTCTTGAATCGAGGACGCCAGAAAGCAGACAAATTATTCCAACAACAGTTGTACGGGTGCCAAACCAAGGGTAGGCTAACCTGATGATTTCTGCTCTTGCTGTTGATAAATCCAAAGATAGTGATAGCTCTTTTCGCTCTGAGAGCTCGTGTTTGTCTGACTACCCACCAGCTTACCTACCCAAGCGCCGCGGGCTCATTCTGCAGTCCAGGCAGTCGCACTTGGATTTTGTTATTGTTACGGCATAAATTAAGCACAGCTCTGCCATTCCTCTTTACCTAAGCATTGACTCGCTCCTTCCCCAAATAAGAAGCCATGGAAATGCTGCTGGAGTAAGGTAATTATTCGGCTTTACATAGCACGAGTTGACCCACTGACACCAGCAGCCCCAGGATTTCACTCCAAATCCAGCTCTCGCTCCAGAGCTGGAACTCCGTGCTGAACGCCACCGTGTGCGATGAGTTACTGGAGCATCTAAATGTCACGGGCTGATGCACACATCCCCAGGGCTCTTCCCTGGGGAAAACGTCCCTTTCTGAGGAAAATTGCTATTCCCCATTTTACAGATGAAGACACAACAAGGCAATCTTTGTGCTTGGCAGGCACACAGCTGGATCTGCCCTCATTAACCCCAAAATCCAAAGGGTGGGAGGCCGCGTGCCAAGGCATCGACCAAGGCTTTTCCCCACGTGCCACCCACCAGCTTGAGGGTTTTGAAGGGACGAGCACGCTGCAGGTGCCTGCTCAGGGTGTCCCAGCCATCCTGTGGCTGCTCAGGTCTCGTGCATCTGAGCTGTGAAACCAAGCCACGAGATTTTCTTCTCTGACTGCAAGCACCAAGACCAGCAAAAAGGAAGAGGCATGGTTTCTGAGCCAGCGCTATGGCTTTTTTGGTCAAGTTATCTAATTTCATTAATTGATCCCAATATTTATGCATTTTCCTGCTGCAGTGCAAATATTGTTAGAACATGTGATTTCATTACTTCTCAGAAAGAGACTTTACAAGATGCACCTGATGAGTCACCTAAAGATTCTGCCAGCTCATTTTCACTTCTTTATCCTCTAATTCATTTTCTGCCTGCAGCATCTTTCAATAGCTCCAGTACTCCGAGGAGTCTTGCCAGCTGGGGAGCTCGTTTCTGAGAGCAAGGCTCTGGTTTTGCTGGGGATTTCATTCACGCTCTCTCCGGCCATCTTCGAGAAGCAGCCAGATTTTGATCTCATTTACACCAGCATGAATCCACAGCATCTTCACCGGAGCACGTGGAACAGCTCCAGATTTCTGCTCAATTTATGTCAGAATCGGGTCCATCATCTCTAAATATAGCCTGCACAGGGTGGGTCTCCTCTAGCAGATGTTCCTCCTTTACTTCTTACTCTATATTACTGACTCAAAGCTACACAGGGATTTTGCCATCTTTCTAATTCAGAAGCAAGAAACAAACCTGCTCACACATGGATTTACACCAAAAACCCCAAGGACGAGGGTGCAGGAGAGTTGGAGCAGGCAGCAAAGGACAGTTGCTCCAGCCTGTGACCAGCGGAAGCTACCAGCAGGACAAATCAGCCTCTGCTTCACAGAGACATCCTTTATGGCCGTGAAGAACTCCAGGACCCTTCACAAAAATGCTCCCAGCACCAGCATTTTAGGATGCTGAACTCACGGACGAGGTTTCCATCCATCCTTCGCAGGGTTCTGATTTTTCTATCGTTTTTCAAGGAAGGGATTCACACCACTTTGTTCACCGCCTACAGCTTTAAAAGGCATGAACTCAGGAACTGAGCTCAGTTACACAGAAATGTTTTGTGCTTATGGGGTTGAAGGAAGGGTATCAAAGACTGCCATGACCTAAAGAGATCCAAAGCTGCGGTAAGGAAATAAAGAGAGGAACAACTCTTGGGGAATAGATGTGGTCTTTGGTTGACAGGACGTTCATTAGCATTCCTTACTTAGCAGCAAAATCGCAGCTTAGACATAGCTTTCAAAAAAGTATTTATTTAAAGACTATACCCAGCCCAAATCTATTAGCTAACACCTGCCACTACAAAAACAGCACACAGGGTACCAGCTATTAAGAAATTAACTATCTTCTTATCAAAACCAGGGAAATTTCACGGTCCTGGACTCAAAGACGGGATTTTTTTTCCCCTCTCTCTAGTGCAAGTTTCACTCAGGTTGGAAAACTGTGTTTGCAAACTGTTCACCCTCGACTGCAGCAGGCTCCAGCACCGCTAAAAGGAGCGGCCACCTCCGCCCGAGGCTGGACCCTGCCCAACTGCTCCTCCGCGAGCTCGGACCCCGCAGGCTGAGGTCAGGAGAGCTCCGACAGGTTCACACCACCGCCGTGCTGCCAGAAAGGCCTCCCTGCAGTCCGTGAGACACGGCAGACTTGTGAGATTTGTGTCAGGAACGCGCAGAAGCTGCTCCAACGCTCCCCTCCTTCAGCTGCACAGCGCGGCAGTAGGCATCCAGTGATCTGAAATCCTACAGCAAACGCTCTGGATATGCCATGTCAGCAGTAACCCTATGTAGAAAAAAAATCCCTTACCGATTAATCACACTTTAATGACAGGGCACAGCTGTTTTCAAAGAGTTAACGAGGAGTCCCACGTTCGACGGGCCTAAGTGCAAGGGAAAACACAGCGGCCTAAGTGCTGCAAAACAAAGCGGCCTACCTGCGTTACACTCCGCACCATCACTCACAGCAGCTTGCAGAATTTCCCTAGTAAAGACAAAGTAGAAGAATTCCTCTGAAAAGGGTTGTTTTGTCCCTCGGTCAGAGGCAAAGCTCCCTCTCAAATCCGCTGGTCCCGTTTTGCTCCGGCAGGGAGGCTCGCACCCCTCCGCCAGGCCCTGCCTGCACCCACAAGGTCTCATTTTAACGAGGTAACAGGCTGGAGTTGGCACCCCGTCACAAAGTGCCAGGAGTTTCACACTCTTGGAGCTGCAGGTTTTATTAAAGCGAAGCTCGGATTATCTATCCCACACTGAATTCCAAATATTGGGTGTCGGGACCGGAACGTGTGATGCAGCAAAGCTGAAGAACAAGAGCAAGCTGCTTTGATGTGAGGGACAGCCTCCAAAACCAGAGGTGATTTTCACCGATCCCAATTGTTTAAATGACATGAAACCAGGGGGAATAAAAAGAAAATATTGTTCAAGAGGCCTAACTTACTGTACATGCAGAGTTCACTAAGGAATACTTCAGTCCAAAGACATGGGTTGGGCATCGTGTTACTGGTAGTAGTGACTGAATAAATTTTACTTCATTCTACATCCCTTAACTGGTAGTCATATATGGTCAGAATAAGACGCCAGGGGTGAGACTCATCCCCTCTAACAGACATCTACAACATCCTAAGTATTTTCTGCAGCACATCCTCTGGATGCCCTTTGTGTCAGCAGGCAGAAATCGGGCAGCTCCTCTCACCCCCAGCAGAGGAGCAGCCCTGGCTGCACAAGTGCACTCCAGCAGGGCTTCCTTCCTTCCGCCGACTTTAGGATGGACCCTACACGATGAGTTCTGGCTCAGAACCCAAAATGTAAAACACCCCGAAGCACCAAGTACCTGCAGCTCGTACCAACATCAGCACAGCTTGCGAAGATACGGCACCTTTTGGATTCCAACGGGAGCCTGACGAAAGTTGGAGATATTGGGTTAGCACATTTAGGAATCCCAGAATTAATCGCTACAGCTTTTCCAAACAGATCTCCCACAGATGTAACCAAGCAGATCCAGTCTTTCAGCAGGGCCAGCAGCCTGAACCAGGACCGCTCACCAGCAGCTCCACTACGAAGTCAGCAGGGTTCGCTCATCTTAACCTTCCCTGCAAGGTTAAACACACTGGTAAAGTCGCACAAGCCTTTTGGCCAGCGGTGCTGTGGGACATTTCCATTTGCTTCTGCTGCTTCCATTTCCACTGCTTCTTGCAGTGCTTTTGGGAAGAAAGTCACATCTGTAGCATGTGCAGCTGGAGAGAAACGGCCATCCACGGCCCCACCACTGAAGCCCCATTTGCTTAAACAGGAGGCCCATTCTAAACAAGAAGTGTTCTCATTGACATTATTTTGCTTGTATTTCACTATGCTTCTGACAGTTTTTTTTTGCTTTCTTAACTTTTTTTTTGTTACAGACGGGGACCTCCCAAGTGCCCGCTGCACCGCACTCTCCAACACATCATCCTCGCTGCCAGCACCACATTTTTCTCTACTGCCTTCCTAATTATTAAAAGCATTTATGGTGGTCAGTCTGCTCCAGAATGCATCCCCAGAACCTCTCTGCTGTTAAGAGGAAAGGAAACACCTATTTTCAGTATTTCACTACACCCAAACACCAGCGCCAAACCCAAGACAGTTTGGTGCAGCACCTCCTGCTAAAACGTGTGCTGCTCTGCTCCGCTCCCCTACTCCCTTTCCCATGAGAGCAATCACGCATGCTTTGCATGGCTTTCTCCCACTTCTCTCCAGCTCCAGTCCTAAAACCCACATTCCCACTTCTTGAAAAGTGATATTTTACACAGAGACAAACGCACAGCACCATCTCCAGCCCAAGCATTCAGCTGGGGCTGTAAATGTACGGATTTACAGCGGTGGAATCCCAGACCTTTTGGCTCTGCATTTGACGTGGCTGAAATGTCTGCAAACCTGGTGATGTGCTTAACCCTACCCGCTAATATTTATGGAAATCTGATGTCTGGCTTTAGTAATAAACATGAAAAACAGAATAACATAACGCACTGCCTGCCCTTGCTCCTCAGGAGGAACTCTTACCAAAGGACCATCCTCAGCCCCGCTCCTGGTGGTATTTACCTTAGAAAGGTTTTAGCTCTAAGGGGACAAAGCTCAAATAACACATGCATGGTGTAAATCACAACATGTATCTACACATGTCCCGCACCTGGCATTGAAATAAATCAGCAAAAGAGGCACCAGAAGCTACCACCCTTCTTGGATGCCAATGGAAATCTCCTTCCCCACCCTAAGCACCGTTACGTCCCAACGCCAGGAGCTGCTGCCCATCTGCAGAACCACAAAACCTTTGAGAAAATGCAGGAGTTGAGGCTGAGACACCTGCCTGCACCGCAGGTGTTGGGAACCGGATTGGAAACCGCGAGCAATTCCCATGAAATACACAGATTTATACAGATACAAACCCAGTGTAGGTGGAAACAGAATCAAGTCCTAACCGATAAAAAAAAGATAGCACTTAAATAACACTTTGCAGCTTTGCAGCACTCGATAAACATTAACTAATTAATCCTTACAGCATTCTACTGGAAAGATTTAAACAGAAGAAGCAGCACTCACAGAAAAGCATTGCTTACACTGGGGTTGGGGAAGGACTTGGATGCCATTACATGGTTTAAAGCACAGCTTTGAAAAGCAGGCTTGCTAATGCAGCTAGGTTGCTCGATATCAGATTTGTTTCAGCTTAGTTTAGCCATATGGAGCTTGCAAATCTAATCTGATTTGTAATCTAGATGTGAATTGAGATAAACTCTCCTAATCCTCAAATGATGAGATGAAGCAAAGCCAGTTTGTAACTGAGTAAGAACATCAGGGGTAGAATTTACAACAGTTTATTTAATGGGCATTAACCTCCAGCACTTCTGCCCGAGCTCCCCAGGTGCCTGCTGCCCTCGGATAGTCTGGAAATGATGCCCTAAATGTTTGAGCCAGCATAAACCAGGCCACAGAGAACATTTAGGCTGCAGAAGAGAGAAGGTCCAAGCTCTGTCCTTGGAGCACCGAGCAGGCTGCTCGCTCGCAGAGACAAGGAAGCAGCAGGACAAGCGATATATCTGCGCTTTATTGTATCTTGCAAGAGACCAGAGGAAAAAAAGTACAGTTTACTGCAAATGGACCTCTTTCGCTCTTCATCAACACTGTCAAGAAAAGCTATTATTCTGCAAAAGGGATGCTGTTTAGTCTCTGATAGATTCATTGTTCTCTGCTGTGTCTGGGACAGCGTGAGCAGCTCTTCCCGCTGCTAACATGATTGAAGGAAGAACACAGTAATAAATATATGCCCATTAAGCTGGTGAGTCTCTTTTCACTTCACTGATACTAATGGGGAAGAAATGAAACAGTTTCAAAACAGCAAGTTGCCAAAGCTGCATTTGGAAAGGCTGAGGAGTGAGAAGTCACAACTGACACACCACAGTTCATGCTCCGCCAACGCTCGCAGGAAGGGGCTGGCTGGAGAATAGCGAGTGTCTGTCTCCAAGGGACCATTTCAAAAAGCTGCATCTTTCCTCTCACTACAGATCATTCAGTTTGGGGTGGTTTGTTGTTGGTTTTTCCCCCCCTCCGAACACCCCCCTTATGCTGAAGCTTTCAGACCAGAGTTGCAAAGGGTAAAAAATCATGTAATATTGCCGTCTCGCTGTTATCTTGATTTCTAACAAATAGATTTTTATGCATCTTAACGTATATGTATAAATAAACAGTCAAATGAACGAGGAGGTTTCCTGCAGCAAATCTAGGGACCTATGTCCTGAGGTCCCTTCCCACCTGAACCAGCCTGTGATCTGATGGCAGACAAAGAGGAAGGTGTGGATGGATCAAAATCTAAATACCTGGTGTCTCAGAGCTCCACGGATTTGCAGCAAACGATCAGGATGTTTAATTCTGGTCTTAAGAAACCCAGATACATGTCCTACCTCCATCACAGACTTGCCTGACCCCCAGCAGCTGGAGCTGATGCGTGGCAGTGGCACCGCAGCCCCCCCGTGCCTCCCTGTTTCAGGCACACAGCCACTGAGTGAGGTTCATGCAGAGCAGACAGAAAATATAGGGAGCTGCTCAACTCGACAAATGAAGCATTTTGGGAGGGGGGGAAGGGAGCTTTAGTTTTTATTAAGATCAGCTCTCTGAACCAGCTGTGCCAGTGCAAGCGAGCAAGGAGGTGGGAACACATGGCCAGGAGGAGAGGAGGCAGAGACATGGCAGTGCTGCCTTAGATCAGCTCACGCTGCCATGGCATCGCACTTTCCCTTGCAATATTCTGGGCACAGAACAAATTTGTACCAGTTTGCGGATAAAGTTCAGAGAACAAGAAATTCAATAGGTGCTGCCTCTACTGGGGGGGCAATGAAAGAAAAAGTCATCTCCACGAGGCGAGCAGCAGCACAAGGGCTGCATTAGTTAATTGCACAAGTTTTTAAACCTCTTATCGGTGCTGTGCTGACATGAAACAAATTAAGATCTTGCACGAAAAAAGCACCGCTCGCACTTGTGAGCCCTCGTTCCGTGCACACCAAGCACCCTCCGAGGCTCCTGCTGGCACGGCGCTATTCTGTGGCTCTTTGCCTCTCTCTGCTGGCAGGACCAAGGGGAAAAGCTGGGGCGCAGCCGGAGACCAGGACCAAAGGGACACAGGGGAGGTGGAGGAGGGCAGCAAATCTTCGTCGCCGTATCTCTTAGACTGTATTCCAGTTCCTGGTTAACACAGGTTTTTAGGACAGAGCAGTATGTGACTACAAATGGGGCAAATCAGGGCTCTGATCCTAGCTGGACCCAGCCTGGTATCACACCAAATACTGACCAGCAGCAGCACAGACACAGAAACAGCTCGGCAGCTATTTCTAACACCAATCTCAAAGGCAGAAAGAGACCTCCGGGCTCAGTGCACAACGGAAAGGACACGTTTTGCTGGGCTTGCTAGCTGTGTAGCTCAAGCATTACACTATTGCAGGGAATTTTAGCAATGAAAACGAAAGTATAGGGCGTTCTGGGGAGAAAGCTAGAAGAAACGAGCAGAAGTTCGTAAGAAAATCTCCCCAGCACTGATGCAGACCTTCAGCTGGTGCACTGCTGTGCCAGAACACCTTTGCCCACATCCCATGTTTGCCAACCATTCCCAGGGCTTTACTGTGCTCCCTCCCGCAGCACCAAGCGCGATCACCACACAGTGAAAAGCAGCTGTGTCATAAACCAGGCATGATTTAAATCCCTCTTTATCTGATAGCCGCCGAGAGTGCTGCTTCTCTTAACTTTTACCACTGCTGACATGCCAGCATCAATCTGTTCTTCCAATCTGTGCTGGTCTGTTGGACAGGTTGGGAAAGGGACTCACACACACAGAGGACACAGATGCAATCCTACAAATTAGTGAAAGAAGCCTGAGGATAAAGGACAAAAGCCACATCATTATGCCCGCAGTTGGTACAGCCTTTTGGTTTTGAGGATAAACCTCAGTACCGATGCTCCTGAGCTGGAGAAGACGCCCCCTTTTAAGCCCGGTGGCTCTTCACCCGTGTTTATCAGGCTGATATTTGACAGCCACTGTTTTTATAGGAGAGAGCACTCCCTCAAATGAAACCTTTTTACTCCAGCGGAGATTCCCTCCAGGAGGCAGTTGGGGGAATTGCCTGCCCTGTTTAGAATTGGATATGTTACAGTCTATACCTTCTGCTGCAAATTGGCTCCCGGTGCACTTGTGTGTGTCATTTTCACCTACCCACTCGCAGATCGCACCAGCCACCGGAGCTCCGTGCGAAGGGCCGGATCCTGCCAGCCCCGTCAGCTGCCGGTGGAAACCGGCACTAAAACCGGCTTGCAGCAGCGGCCTTTTAACACATCCTGCTCCCCCCGGTCTGTAAGGAACGCAAGCTGAAAAGGTCACTCAAGTGTAATGCGAGCTCACCTAACGAGGAGCACCAAGTGCTGGAGAACGTACCAGGGAGATGAAGAAATCCCAACAGGAGAGCACTGACACAACGGTACCTACGGGGCTGGGAAAGATGGGACAACTGAACTGGTTTCTTCCCTTAACACAAAGCCCACAAACCTCCCTTCTTGCCCTCTTTGTGGATCCTACAACTTCTCAGCTGGTCCCATCCGAAGGAGGAGAAGTGGGATAGCAGGGGACAGCAGCAGGGCCGTGCCAGCCCTTCCAGTGCACCTGACCCCTGCAGAAAGAGCTGAACAAAGGGCATCGATACACACGGTTGCCAAACAGAACCAAAAACCAGAAGTTTACTAAACCCACGAGTACTCCCGAAGTTTTCCAAGCAGGATTTTTTATTTCTAGGCAGAAGAATCTTTGTACTGGAAGGTTCTCATTCCGGTACGAGCAACAGCTGCTTCTTCCATCAAACACTTGTGAAGCCATGGGATCCAAACATCCAACACAGAGACACGCAGCACTCCCAAACCCCCCAGCAGAAGACCAAACCTCCCCAAAGCCTTCAGGGAATTTGTTCTCCCTGCATGTTTTACAGTTCTCACCATCTGGATGAAATATCTAACCCAAACGACCAAAAGAACAGAAATACACTCCAAATGGTGGCATTACCAAAAATATATATGTTTTTAAGAGAAAAAGCATGAAGTCATAAGAGCCTGTCAGGGAGGAGGCTTAATTACAGCGTGGGGTATTGCCACTACACAGAATGGTTTTGGTTGATGGGATTTTAATAAGCAGAAGTTAGAACCCAGCTACCCAGCTAAGCCAAACCAAGTCCGGCTGTCAAACGTTCAGAGAAAAAGTTGGGTAAATAAGCAGAGCTGAGGAGGAGGAGTTTGCAGCGTGTCTTCTTGCCCAAGTATACAGCACTGCATAAATAATCATCAGGCAGCTATTCATCCTCCGTTCTGCTGAGGGCCTAACTGAGATAGCAGCCACGGCAAAAGTCATCTTTTAAAAAACATTTTTCTAATATGGAAGAAAAGCTCTGTTTTCCCTCAATAAAAAGCTATCAGCAGTCTGGCAGCTATCGACAGTTAAGAGATCGATTCTTCATTTTTGCTAATGATGCCCAAGAAATAGGTTTTTACCACCTTGAGTTAATGGTCACGCTCCTGAGCGGTGAAATCACTCCAGTTCAAGAGTGAGTGCAAGAGCTGCGGGATTTTAGGCTGCCCAAAGAGGTTGGGGGGCTCCTCCCTGGAGAGCTTCAGCAGCCGCCGGGATGTGGGGCTGGGCACCCTGCTTGGGTGCTCTGGGACCCTGGGATCTGACCTGAAAGCAGCCGAGCTGGGAGTGGTGGTGCCTTTGAATCATTTCATGGAGAGCTGGAGCCAAGCCACGTTTCTTCTGGAATCTGGTTTAGAGATGGCCACGGGGAAGTGGAGCAAAGCAAGATTATGGCTCTTCGGAGATTTTTTTTTTCCTTCAGATGGTCCATAAATGTTCCACTTCAGCTCATTTTGAAAAACCTGCTCTGGAAGTGCCGAAGAGAAAGCCTAGTCCTACAAGAGCCCTGTCAAGAAGATAAGCGTTGAGGAGACACTTGGCGTTACATAGCTTTAGGCTTCTACATTTTCCATTTCTCAGGCAGTAAAACCATTTCAGCGAGCAATAGAGATTGTGCTGAGCTGTTGTTATGCTTTCAGCTACTGCCTGCCATCCTTCCTGAGAACCATGAGTTTCTGAATGAGGGAAAAAAAAGGAGTTTGAACACTGTCAAACGCGCCGCACCACAAAAGCGGATCAGTCAGGAGATTAGCGAAGCGGCTCTGTCAAAACAACTCGTCTTCTCCATCTCGAAGCTGATATTTGAGGGGGGCTGGTGGGCTGTTCAGGAAGCTAATACATTAAAACTCTGTCCAAAGTCTTATTTTAAAGGCTCCTAAGGTGATTATGACTTTAATGGTGATTGTGAAGCCCAGCAGCCCATTCAGACATCTCGTCTACCCACATGCCTTACCCAGTCTGTGGACGCAGAGCCCGTTATATGGGTAGAGATTCCACCTCTAAGGGGCTCCAGCAACCAAACCCTCTGGATGAGCTCTTAAAACAAAGAAGATGAAGCTGAATGTTCTGCTCTTGAGCTTCACATGAAGCTCTGCCCAGCCTTTTTGACCGTACAACTCAAATAGGGAATCAGCCTCTCTCACATCACGATGTTAGGTGAGCCAGGCAGGTACCCAAGTACATTCTTCCTGCCTATAACAAACACCGGGTGACTAGCTCTGTTCAGTCAAAAAGGATTCAAATAAATAAATAAATAAATAAATAAATAAACAGTCAAAAGAATCAAGTTACCTCTCATCTGCCAGTCTTCTGCCAGCACGTGGCAACTCCACCAGTGCCTCAGAGGTGTGCGAGACCTACCCGGTCATGTAAACTCAGGTGGCTCCCTCTTTTATTCCAACCTCAGCCCATGCACGTGAGGCACCCGCCGCAAAATGGGCTCCTCTTAGAGCAGCCTCGATTCCTTTTCCCAAATCAGCCTGGAAGAACTGTTAATGCCCTGATGCCCGAGCCCATCCTGCGGCTCGTGGTGCACGGAGAAGCCACAGAAATGGTAAAACTGAGCTCAGGGAAAGTAAAATAGGACTCTCCGGGCACCTTTGGTTCCCGAGGGGGAAATCTGGGGTGAAATCCATGCAAGCGAGGTGTTTCCCCTCCCCTAGAGCGATCAGCCAGCACATCGTATGTTCTGCAAAGGCACCAGCAATTAATGAGACACGTCCAGCTGTGTATATCTGGCACTCTCGTACTCAGCTCAGCACCGGCAAGCTTCCAGCTCCCCAGCTCCCCCTGCATGCTCCCCTCCAGCCTCTGAGATAGAACCCAGCGGGTGCCTACAGGAAGGGTTTATTTCTGAACTGGTGGCTCTGCTCGAGAGGAGGAAGATATTCCACCCGTTTAGCGACGATGCTTCTCTCACCAAAGACGACCTACAGCCAGATTTTGAGGATTTTCCCCTGCTTTCGCTGCAAGGATATGCATGCAAGTAGCTTGTTCAAGCCACCCAAAAGCGTGCTGAGGAGGAGAAGAGCGCTCAGACACACAGGGCTGAGGTTTTTCAGGTGTGCCCAGAGGAGCAGCACAGCCTGAAAGCCACACCAATCCCTCATCCCCTTCAGGTCCTCCCAGCTGACCCCTATCGGAGCGGTTTCGACACCAGAAGCGAACAGTCCAGTTTCACAGGCTCGCTGGGATCTACCCACGGCTTGCTCGCCTTTCCCTGCGGTTTTCTTTAATTAACACTGCAAAGAACAGTAAAACACAGCAACAGGCGCATGCTGCAATCCCATGCCAGGCTCCTCTTGGGAGAGCTACTTTATCCCACAGTCAGCAGAAGCTACTTAAACCCCTCCAATATAATCGACATTGCGATGAAAGCAAACTGTGTCAAGATTTTACTACAAAAAATATTGTTTTTAAAACCGACGTGCTAACATTTCTCTAGGAAAGACATTTCTGGCATCACTTTCTCTTTCCTCCTCTGCCCCATACCTTTATTTTCCACTTGAAACCCTCTGGCTTGTATAATAAGGTTCGCCTCCTGCTTACACTGTCCTGACTGAAAGAAGCAAGAAACGTGAGGCTTCTGCTTGCTCTCTCTCAGTGCAATTCTGAATGAACTCTGGGTACATCCTAGGCTTGTCACTACGCAGACCCAAAATGTAGGTCAAAAGTCTGCGTGGTTTGCCTCAGCAAATGACTTCACTTCATCTGCCTGAAGGCAGATGGGAACTGAGTCATCTGCTGCTGCATCATTCTTTGCTTTGCTGCTTCCCTCAGTCCTGGTTGCTTTTTTCTTACCATCAGATTACGGGTGAATGCAGGCGCTGATATCAAAAGACCAGGAGAGCAATGCCTTGTCTTGCACATTGCACAGGGAGGGGATATCTCCTGTTTATTCTTCATTAAAGCCATGCCTTTTTCCCAAAACAGCACCCACCACATATGCTGCCATGTTTTAGAGTGAATTCAAATGTCTTTTTTTTTTTTTTGTTTATCTGCTATAGTCATCTTTCATGAGAATAAGCTATTATACATGAGCATTAAAAGAAATAAAGGGGTTATATGACCTGCAGGCTGTAGGACAAGAGCACAGTACCATTTCCATCACTGCCTGCACGGGAGGTGCACGGGTCCTTTGCCACGGCCGCTTCGTACAGCTCCTGTCTGCCAGTCTGTGCAGCTCTGTGTTACCTTACACTACGTGGGGCTCAAGGTTTTTGTGCTAGATGCACAAACACACACCGCAGTAAAGCCCCTGGCTTGGTGTTATGGTCAGGTGTGCACACGTGGATGAATAAGGAAAAGAGTACGAGATATAAACACCTGCATCTGCAAGAACAAGGCTCAGAAAGCAGTCTGGCTCCTCTGCAATACTTATCCGTGCTTTCACGAGTTCTATGTGTTCATAAAGATTTGATAAATGTTCAGAAAAGAGGACTGACAGGGTCATGGAGAGATCACCCAACCCATCCCTCTGTCCCAAAGCAAAATCAGGTTTTACCAAAAAACGACCCTTTTCTCAGCAGCTATCTAAGCCATGCTACGGTCTTGGCATCAGCGTGGTTTTTGCAACTCGAGCAAGTCTAATCCACGCCTCCATCCCAAGAACAGGCACATTACCCAATAAAAAGTGCCACTACTGAATGTATAATCTACAACGTGAGGATATCCACAGGGTTATACGTAGCCCAAACAAGTTATTTCAGTAAAGAAATGGTAATTATAATCAACAGGAGTACAGTAGGAGAGAGTGCTTATGCATCACTGCTGCTGGTGCAAGAACCTACAAACCTGACCACAAGGTTTCCCTCACCTAAAAAGAAAACTACATTTATTTTTTCTCTTCAATTCTGCGAGCCCCTTTTGCAAGGGGAAGGGAAGCAATAGTGTTGGCCAAAGGTAGTCAACAATTGTGCAAGTCAGAAAACCCAAGATTTCGACTTGTTCTAAAGACAATTTTTGTATGCTCATTTTGCAGACCCCTTGCTATCGTTTCTGTTCAGCAACATTTATACCGGGGGAACTTCCAAGCAACCCAAATTCCCTCCAACATGCTGGCAGGTGAGCTGCAAAGGACCTGAAGAACCACTGGAGCAGGCAGCAATCAGCTCAACAGAGCCAATCTGGGATTTTTCCAGTGGAAACACCAAAAACGTTCTGCAGCAGTGCATTCACTGCAGACACAGCTTGAAGCACCGCCGCGTTCCCCCCCTCTTTAGGCTGCACGAAGCAGCAGAAATGTAAGAAAGGCTTTTTCCTCTCACCTCTTTGTTGGTGACTCCCGGGGGCAAAGTCCCATGCTTGTAATCCTCCAGCAGCTGCACAGCTTCCTTCAGGCGACTCTGCGAACACAAGAAGCATGGGTTGCAACATCTGCTCAGCACTGAAGCGTTTTATTGAAGGCAACAGACTCAAGCTATAAAATCCTATCTTCTTTCATGAAAACCTTATGATGGGTCCTTTTATAAATTTACACACGATATAAAAGAAAAGAGATGCGTGGACATTTGCTTTGTTGGTTGGCACAGCCTTGCTGTTTGATACCTAACCATACACGTAGTATAGAGGAAGAGGGGAAAAAAAAAAAAAGGAAAAAAGAGAAAATACAGAAAGTCAGACACAGACACAGACACACAGACACAGATTTCTAGGTTGGAAGAGACCTCAAGATCATCGAGTCCAACCTCCGACCTAACACTAAGCCCTCCACTAAACCATATCGCTAAGCTCTACATCTAAACGTCTTTTAAAGACCTCCAGGGATGGTGACTCCACCACCTCCCTGGGCAGCCCGTTCCAATGCTTAATAACCCTTTCGGTAAAGAAGTACTTCCTAACATCCAACCTAAAACTCCCCTGTCGCAACTTTCGCCCATTCCCCCTCGTCCTGTCACCAGGCACGTGGGAGAACAGACCAACCCCCACCTCACTACAGCCTCCTTTAAGGTAACTGTAGAGAGCGATAAGGTCGCCCCTGAGCCTCCTCTTCTCCAGGCTGAACAAGCCCAGCTCCCTCAGCCGCTCCTCGTAAGACTTGTTCTCCAGACCCCTCACCAGCTTGGTCGCCCTTCTCTGGACTCGCTCGAGCACGTCCATGTCCTTCCTGTAGCAAGGGGCCCAAAACTGAACACAGTACTCGAGGTGCGGCCTCACCAGAGAAAGTGAGGTGAAAGTGAGAGAAAGTCCCCTTTGCAATGCCTCTGTAGGAGGCGTCATACAAACCTGACGGTCTTCACTGAGACCTGATAAACCTCGGAGCAGAATGAGTTCTCCCTTGAAGGTAGAAAATGGATGGGTATGCTACGTTATGCCCTAATGCGTCCACTTTACCCTAACTCAGAAATCGGTATTACTCCACGTGAACTCTCAGATGAATATTTCCTGGTGATATCCACAGGGAAACCCCTCGACACAGCTGCTGCTTTGCCCCCCTGCCCTCACCCAGCACACGTCTCCAGAGGGATGAGCAAGGCAGGTGCTGGCACACGTTCAGCACCACCACTGGGGACTCAGCACCCACAGAAAAGCGACACCGCAGCGAGTTTCGGCCCGATCTCAGCAGAGCTGTGCGAAGACCAGCAGCCGTACTGCCTCCAGCACCTACTGGCACGCAAGGCAATGCCCCAGCACCGCTTTGTAACCGCACGCTGAAGTTCAAGTCACTTTATCCTAAATTCTGTGACACTTTCCTGTACTTCAGACAGACATCAGAGCGCCACTGCACTGAACTCTGCTGCTTTTCCACGGGACTGTTACGTATTCGTGCAGACGGGGTTTGTGCAACCCGCCTTCTTCTCTCTAAAAACACCACAAGAAGTCATCAGTGCAAATAAAGTGAAAATCTGACCATCAGTGAGCATGCCTGTGAAATACCCTAGCAAATAAATGGATGTGCAAGTGAAGATCTTCTTCACTTTCTGATAAAATAGAAGGATAAATGCATTTCATGTGTTCAGGTGGTCACAGGAGCACTAAGCCTTGCTACCAGCCTGGCAGAAGGCAGAATCATCCACATACTTCCACGACAGTTACTCATATATCTATATAAAAGGTTTTCTGCCTTTGAAGCTAAGTTTATATACTTAATATGTATATATATTATTTAGGGAAGTTTATACAAATTTATATAAAACCATGTCTAAGCATATATTTTATTTTTTAAAATCCTTTACATATATAGAGCTCTTGAACTAAAAAGCCACAGGACAGGCAAGTACAGCTTCTTTACTCCAAGCTACAGAGGAACAAGGCAGGATACAAAGAGCTGCTTCGGTGGGGTTAAATCTGCTCATCCAAGCCTGCAGAAGGCACCAGATCACCGAGCAGTGCCTCCCAAATATCTGAAGCCAAACAAATCACTCAGCCGAGCATTTTCAAAGGACTCCTGCAGGTTATCTGTCACCCAGATGAATAACACCGCCTTCGGTTTGATGTTTCTGCACTGGCTGTTGTTTTGGCACCTTCTACAATACTCGTTCTGTATTTATGAAGTGTCCTCTGGCACATTTAGCAGCGTGCAGCCGGACTGCAGCTCCCCTGGAGCCCCGTGGTTTCGGCGCAGCGGTGCCACGGCGCAAGGCGAGCATCCTCCGGCTCCGTACGCACTGCCACGCACGGGAGGGCTGCAGGAGAATCCTGCTCCGCCTTTGATCCAAACTTCAAAGACTCCTTTGTGGTCCCCTTGGAAGTGCCAGCAGTTATGCCAGCCTGAAAGCGGCGACTCATGAGTGACTGTTGTCTTTAAAACTCCTGGCACACCAGGGAAAAGTGGCGATTCCTTCATGTCCTGGGGCGAGCGCGTTGCCCCTGGATCTGTGGCTGTTTTCACATGGGCTGAGCTCGCACCCTCAGCATCACATGTGTCCAGCCCTGGCACTTCGTGTGCCCACAGTTCGTTCCTACCTGTTCCTGGCCTTGGAGATGAGGCTCGTAGGTTTGAGTGCTGACGCCGAGGTCAGTGCTACCACCCAAGGCTCTCCAGTGTCACTAGACACACGTAGCAAGTGACAGTTTTCCCGTTTTCTGCCCATTTTCTGTGTTTTCAGCCTGAGCAGGCTCCCTCTGACTCAGCCTGTTCCTCGCTCCATGCCTGAGATGCCCCGTGGGAAGGGCTGCTGGTTGTCCTCACGCTCCACCACGCCACGTGCCGAGGGCTTCAGGAGGTGGCCTGGGCTGCTCTCACCAGGCAGAACACGGATCCACTCAGGTCCTGGCATCATCCTCAACTTGTAGCACACTCATCTCCCACCCCGAGGGGCTCCAGGTCACACGGAGAGCACGAAGGATGTCCAGGAAAGACAGCGAAGACCAGATGTGGACTGTGTTTCAGTAGCAGGCACGAGAGCTTCCTTTTGCTCTTCTATACCCATTTTTGGGGGGCATTAAAGTTGGAAAACTGTGCCAGGGGGGTTTTGTGGTGGTGGCAGTGGGTTTTTTCCTCCGGCTTTCACAAAGGGTATTGAAGATGAGTAATGAGCAAGCTTGAGAACCTCCCCCTTCTTCAAAGGCTAGGCAGTCACCCATCTCGCCTACAAAGAGTGGAAACCCTCTGCCTTGCCCCATGAAACAGAATAATTTTAAATATAAAAACCTTCACCATTGGCACAGAAGAAGCAGCCACCTCACTCCAATTTTCTCCAACAGCAGCCATATGCAGATGCACGGGGAAAATCAAGAACAAGGCAAGCAGGAACCAGGTTTCCTCCAAGCAGCTTCCCAACCTCCTGCTGCCTTCAGCCAAGGCAGACGAGCTTTCTGTGGATCCAGCCACCTTCAGGGCATTTCTCTTCCAGCTGCTCGTTCAGCATCCCCTCGAAGCAAAACGCCAGCATCCAAGGAGACTGAACGGCCACGGTGTAGGCAGCAGCTACCGCTTGTGTCCTAACCCTCAGCCCCCTCCTCCCTTTAAGAGGGTTTAAGCCAAGTGCTCTCAATGTTGGGCAGAAAGGAAGGGTTATGAATTAGGACGGCATTTCCCGGGGAGGCAGTGCTGGGATGGGCTGTTATTCCAGAAGGACAGGAATCTCGTACAGGAAGGAAAGTTGGCCTTGAGAAATGAACACCTGGGACGAGATCCAACGGCACAACCACGTGGCCGAGCACTTCTGGGCTGGCCCGAATTTCTGCCAGGTCCTTGGGAGCTGGAAACGACCCACGAGAGGCAAGAGCACGGGCTGGTCACCACGAAACTGCGAAGCAAAGTAGTACCATGAAGAACAAGTAAGGTTTTTAGGCTATTTGTACTAAGAGCAACAGTTATACAAGGCCGTAACAGGACGTTAGCCTCTTCTAGTTCTTGGTAGCTGCTTGTCTTAACAGCCCCATGGTTGTTATCCCATATTAGCTCACGTAGGAAAAGCCATTACCTCACCTGAACACCAATAAAACATAATTGTATATAGGATTTTAGATATTCCGATAATCCAGAGGTGAAAAAACAGAGACACCTGACCGCCTAACGACTGCAGATCCGGGGAAGACAACCCTCATTGCCTCCAAAGCTGGGAAATCAACCAGCGATGCCAGCACAACATTCTGGAGAGCCATTTGGGCTCATTATCGGTACGGTTTTCTGCCGCTGAAATTACCTACGCTGTGTGTCTTGCAAATTATCTACACAGAACAGCATGTAACTCTGAATGAAAAACTGGAAGTAAGAGATGAATGGGTCTGTGTTCTATTTTTTTCTCCTTCTCTTGAGGAAATCTTAGTAGTTACTATAACAACCCTGGCCAGATCCCATCTTGTTTGGTGTGGTAACAAACAGAAAACAAAAAAGCCCGATTTCGCTTTTAAAAATCGCACTCTTCATGAATTTCCCCTTTCAGCTCAGTGGGGGGAGAGGGGAACTTTCTCAAAGAAAAGTCCCAGGCCAACGCTGCTGATGGCTCCTGAGATTGACAAAAAAAAATGGTGCAGAAAGCAAGCAAAAACGTTAGACGCAAGGACCCCGTTAAGGAGCTGCCTTTCACACAGCTTAGTGGTCTTCAGATACTTTCAGCAAACAACTCAGCCTCAAAATTTTGTTAGGGAAAATGCACGGTTGCCTCGTTCCCCTTCTAGAAAAGCCAAACATGCTCTTTTAACTAAAGCCTCCAAAAAACAACAGCGACAAAACCCAACAACAACAAAAACCCGGGAACTTTTCTGCATGCAGCAGCTCAAGATGCCAAGCAGCTCCACTCCCTAGCTTTTAGCACAAGAAATCATTATTAAGAGTTGGTAGTGTCTAGGATGACACTGCTTTTCCCTTTTAACAAGGGGAAAATGAGGTCTGCCTACAAGGTCACGCTACCATTTCAATATTTATTGTTGCTTGCTTCTTCTACTGATATCTGTAGGAAGAAGTGTTACTGGAATTCTTACAGCGTCGCTTAAAAAAAAAAGCGCAACCACAGTTTTTACTCGGATGTATCATTTCCTTCACCCCCCTTTCCTTGTAAAAACTAGAGCACTTCTAGTGGTGGATTGCGGGGTCTCAGCTCTCACAATAGGGTGCTAGACGGACCATCTGCACCCAGGGAGCGTTCTCACAAACCCCAGCCCAGAAGCGGTGCCAGGGATCCACCGAGCTCAGCGACTCGGCCGCGCACAAACTCCCCTCTTCGTGCCCCAGCAGCGCAGCCGAAGCCCCGTCCATGCACCTGGGGGACACCACCCAGCACAGCACCTCGTTGCAGAAGGGCTCAGTCTCTGCCTCATATGAGCACAGCCCCAAAAAGTCTTGAGAGCTACAGCTCAGCTCCTTAATAAGCGTGCCGTGGGCTCCCACTGATCCATAAGCCTGGGTTTTATGATTACAGCCGTGCTACTGAAGAAGCCCAGGCGTGAGGCTGCAAACAAACATCAGTCCTGGTCAGATGGCGGCACCATCTCTAGCACGGCTTTGATTCAGACCAACCACCCCTCTCCCAAGCAATCCCCAGTCGTGGTCTGGGAGTTACCACGGGCCAGGAGCGCTGCCAGCGGGCTCCTTTTGGGGAGTAAGAGAACTCAGCCGCACGGCACAAGCCTCACCAGCTGGCTGCACGGCTGAAAGCCAGTCCCTGGCTCAAGCTGGCTAACTAGTTTAGCTGTAACCCTGAGTTTTCAGAGCAAAGAACAAATATAACCTGTGCTGCCTTGACTCAGGGCAACAGGCATTGACCCGGCAGGTCACTGCCCAAAACACACTTGCAGGACTCCATTGGAAGAAGAATTGGTCTTTGCAGAAAGAGTTGCTGAAGGATCACATTATTAGGGGCTTACTTTGGTGCTCCAAAGAAAGGAGGAGAAAGAACAAACCCGAAGATGCCAGCGGGACCTCAGCCCCCACCATGCTGAGCTGATGGCCACTGCCAGCAATCCATCGGCGGCACTCCCAAGTCCCTCGTGGCCATGGCTTCAGCGCTCCGGTGAGATAGAGGGCAACTGCATTGGGTCCCACGGATGACTGCACACGTGTGTAAATTTATATATTCGTATCAGACACCTCCTTCCAGCACGTGAGCTCTTCTCCTGTTTTTTCACCTTGCCCCCCGTGCGCGAGGGCACGCCGATTCTGTCTCCAAGATCTGCGCCTCCTCTCCTCTTGGATCTCAGCTGATGCCTACACATGGCTCAGAGCTGCCTCCAGAACCCCATATGTGCACAGAGAGACCAGAATAACAGTCATTATGCCAGAAGCACTACAACATTGCTGTTACAGAATCAACAGAGAGGGAGGCGGGTTTTGCACTCCAGCCTTTTAAGACAACGCAGCGATGGGACAGGGCTCGCCGGGACAGCTTGCGCCTCGCCCTGCTTGACCAGGGCTTGGTGCTGGTGTCAGCCCCGCGCTGACCGCTGCGTGCCTGCGAGCTCTGCTGCTCCCAGGATCCGACCAGCCATGACTTACTTGGCACTCGATCCAAAGCAAGAGTCTCCTGGCCACCAGCGCCACAAACTCAAGGCGGGATTCGGGAATCCAGCTGTGCTCTGCCATCAGCAGCTCCCGGCTTCGTCTCACTGCTCTACGGATGATCCATACGGCAGACTTG
The DNA here is from genome assembly GCF_009769625.2 of Cygnus olor. Taxonomy (NCBI): domain Eukaryota; kingdom Metazoa; phylum Chordata; class Aves; order Anseriformes; family Anatidae; genus Cygnus; species Cygnus olor. The sequence goes on along the minus strand of NC_049172.1, from coordinate 76,044,195 downwards.
ACTCCAGCTGGCCCTATTGTATTGGATCCACAGTGACAGACAACAGGAGCCAGAAACTTTTTGTTCAAGTAGAGCCAGCAGATGTGACACTGAATAAACACAGACAGTCAATCTGCTGAGTAAGAAGGTATCGTTCATATAAATAACATACATCTAATCCTGCTTCCATTTTAAACCCAAATATGGGAATGCAAGATGCTCGGCGCTCTGTAGATTTATGCTCTGAACAATGAGATAAAGTAAAAGCAGATAACACGCAGCTCGGTTTCATTCTCATTTCGCTTTTGCTTTGAATCGTTATCAGATCCACAGCTTTCCCCACCAAGAGCTTCCTGCAGAGCGTTAACAGTCTGTCCAGGCTGATGTCAGATGGGATAAGTTAGCCTTGTAAAAATATCTGCCGGTCCCTCCTGCTTCTCCCGATGGACCTTAATTACGGAGCAATTAAAAGCATTACTCCAATCTTTTAACCTCACACGTTTGGGAAACAGGCGTCGCACCCACCGAGGGGTTTCTCGTGGTCTCAGCAACAGGCCTTGTTGGGCTTGACCCCTGAAATGACACATTTTCTGCTGGTTGGAAAGGCCTGCAAATTTGCAGCTGCAAAATAAATTATTTCATTAGAAAGCTAGCCACGAGATGGATTAGCACACGAGGACTTCTCCTCTTCAGAGAGCACAGGCCATGCTGACACGAGCTTGGTGCCCCGTTGCAATACCCTATGCAGTTGGAAAGCAAGTGGAATTGGTAGGTGAGTTACAGATATTGTTCTACCAGAAACCCCTAAATATAAACCCAAAGAAACTGGTGTTCAACCGCCCCTGCCCCGCACAAGCACGCGCTTTTTGTGAGTTCAGACTTCAATACTCCAGTATTTGGCACGCATCCCTCGAGGATGAATGCTTAAGAACCTCTAAAAGAGGAGGAAGTTTTTTAACCGAGTTAAGAATTTGCTTTATTAAAAAAGAAAAAAAAAAACACACAACAAATAAGAGAAGACTGTCATTGAGACTAATTATACTTGGTATCGCTGTGCTGGGTTTCTCCTACTCCGCGGAATCGCTGTATCCTTCCCCAAAGCACAGCCACCAGTAGGATGCGATGATGCAACACGCGGCAATTAAAAAAAGGACACAGGAAAAAAAAAAACAAATTATTACATTTCCCAGCCTCTTCCATGGGATTAACCTCCGTTCTCATTAGAGGCTCATTTATCTACTTTTTTCCATTCGCCAGCGAGCTCCTCCAAGACAAACAGCAATTGGTTTGTTCCCCGAGAACCCCGGGCCTGAACGATGCAGCCATCTGTCAGGGGAAGGAGCTCTCCGTCAGCGGCTGCTTTTTCATCAAACCCTTTTAGATTTTAATTTGCCACTTAAATTACCAAGTGAAACCAAACAGCTTTCAGCTCCACGCGTACACACGCGAAGCATTTTGAAGCACGAGATCAGATACACAGAGCCCAGCCAAGCAGCTTTCGTGTTCGGAGGGGTGCTTCCCGTGCCCCCATGTGTTGGTGTCTGCTTGGCCAAGACGCTTCCCCAGGGAGGAAGGGCTCATGTGGACCTCACGAAATGCACTGCAGAAGGTTTCGTGAAGCATTGCTGTTATTAATTCAAACCCCCAAGGGAAATGGATAAGGGTATTCCCTTCCTTAGACAGCCACCAAGCCATTCCTGAAGACCACGGATGTCAAAGCCATGATTTTTAGACCCCACAGAAGGAAACCAAACCTCCCTCGTTTGTTGGGGTTCTGTTTGGGGTCCAGAACTGCTTGAGTTTCCTGGATTTTCTTTTTTTTTTTCTTGTGTCTCACCTTCTTAAGAAGAATCACATCAAGAGAGCCTCTGGAAAAATTAAATTATGCCACCCGATGGCCCTCCACCTGCAACCTTACCAAGCCCTTCAAAAACTTCCAACAATTTGAAAAGGGAACAGCGGGAAGGTAGAAAAGCACGCAACTGAGCTAAAGGAGGGATCACCTCGTTTAAGTCCAGAGCAGTTATCCAACTCGCAGATGGCTTACCCAAATTTAAGACACCCCCTCTATTGAACAGGCAGCAGGAGCGAGGTAATTGCCCTCAAATGCAGAAGAGATTCAGCCCTTTGAAAGTAAGAAATTCATGATTTCTTGTGAAACCACGGAAAAAGGGAAGCCTTCCAGGATCCTAACCGAGCTGTTTTCATTCTGGGAGCAGAACTGATAGCGAAACACACGGACAGAGTTACGGGTTTGGGGTACACGGCGAGACCAGACTGAGTTCCAGTGCTCAAACTACTTAAGCTTTTTCATCATACTACCACAACTACAGCGTAAAATCCATCCCAAATGGGAACCCATGAGACTTTCTTAAACCCATAGTGTAGCTGCAAGAAGTAGAAGCGCTAACTCGATCAAGTTCAAACGTATCTCCCCACTTCGGGGACACACAAGAGGTAGGTTTGAGAATTCTGTATTTTGTCTGTATTAATGCCATTGTAAAAACTAAGAGTTTGGTCTTGTATTGTACGTTAGCCAGCTGAATAAAAACACACACACATGCTACAGATTTAAATGGAGATTTGAGAATGAGCATTATTAAAACACGTAACCACTCCCAAAGCAAGAGAAATTTATCCAAGCAGAAGTGGATGGATTATCTTCACCCCACGGAACTTTCCTCCAAAAAGAGAACAAGAAAATAACCCGTGGCATAACAAAATACACCAAAAAGACGGCCAGGAGAAAGGTGAGCAGAACCACCTGCATCTTTTGGCCCACCAGAAGAACCTCTCTTCCACAAGACCTCGTGGTGCAGCCCCAGGACCTGTGTCCCTCCCCAAAAATCCGCAGCACGTCCTGCCCCACGCTCTGTGCCCCGGGGCAGCTGGCTGGGAAGCAGAGTGCTCACCTGCAGCTGCAAACCAGCCGGTCACAGCTCTGCAGAGCTTTCTAACTCATACTAACCTGGAGAGAGAGCAGTGTTTCAATGTTCGCCTAGACCCAGGTATTTCTGAGCCTGTTTCCCCACGGTCTTCAGATGCTTAATTAGCATTTTCAGCCGATTACAGAAATGGTCAAAGAGTTTCTCTCCCTCCTCTAACCTCCACTTCCCTTTTGCATGTGCTCTTCGTCGCTCCGACGAGCACCATTAGGTAGTGCAGGCTCTCTGCATCAGCTTCTGAATTTCAGAATCAAAAGCATGAAAACGGAGAGAGAAGGCTCACAAGTTACACCCAGCAGCCTCTGCCTCACCACAAGTGCACAGTGCAGGATTCGCACGCTCCCACGCCTCCACCACACGCTGCGTTGCTCTTAACACCAAGTTTCTGCAAGGGAACAGCAGCACCAAGCCTTCAACGTGTAGTTAATGGGTTTGGATTCTGACCTGGGTGCTTACATCCTCCCTAAATAGGAGCTCTAGCACCTGCAAAGCGCCCTGGATCCTCAGGTTGGGATTTTCATTACCTTTTATCATGACACATGAGGGCTAACAGCATCTTTCTTGAGTCATGATGTTCTTTTCAAAGAGGCCACCTCCCCACGCTGAGCTCTGTATCAAGGATGGTGGCTTTTGAAAACTGATTTCCTATTTGATCTGAACCTGTGCTTTTACAAATGGAAGCATAACCTTCAGTCTGGTGGTGTACAAACAGCTGTTTTATTGTCTGCAGTTCTCCTGAGCACGCATCCAAAAGGTACTCAGAACTACACAACACATTTTAACCTTGTGTTTTTGAAAAAAAGCTAGCTGATTTGGGGAAAAAAGAATTATTTAAAGTTACAGCAGATCTCTTCCTCCCCCCTCCAGTGTGCAAGGAACTGGACTCAGTCCATCACTGGCTGTAGTGGAGAGATCAGCGCCCAGTGTTCTGAGAACTAGGCAAAAAAAAAAAAAAAAGAGAGAAAAAAAAAGAAAAAAATCTGGCCATCAGGCAGGATTTGAAACCACCAGCAGAAAGAGGTCTTCTAAGGGATTTCTTACAATTAGCTGACGATTTTACGAAAGCGGAGAAATGCAATAATGCTGGACAACACTAAAAGAAATACGAACAGGCCAGGAACTCTCATGCTTGTTAAAAACAGGATAATAACTAAGGAAAAACTACTACACCTTGCTCAGAAAAAGTCTTCTTGAGCAGCCACTGAAAATCTGCGGCTTGTGCCCACCCAGCTCACGTCCTCCACGAAGCTCTAGGATTTGCTCTCTCCTCTACTCACCTGTATTTTTTTTTCCCATGAAAATTTGTACAAGTTTTCCCTCTGCGAAGGCTGCATCTGGCCACTGGGTCAGATCAGCTCAGGGGCTCGGCAGACACAGAGGGAGAGGGGCAGACCGAGCCGTGTGGATTCACCAGTGGCTAATACAGCAAGCTGCTGCTCAGCCCTATTAGGGCTTGGCTGGGCAATCAGTCAGCTGCGAGACACAAACCCACTGGAAACCTGGCTTCCTTACCGCTGCTGCTCACAGGAGAAACTGTTTTTAATCCAAACCTGTCTAATAAAGAGTGCTTTTGAGAAAGCAAGGAGCATACACCTTACCTCAGTAACAAAGAGAGTGCGCGGATCGATGATGTCCAAGAAGTGCCTGAATCTGCCGTAAAACGAAGTCTGGAAGAGAAGAACAAACAAAATGTGTTCGGTTAGAAACTGCCTTTCATCTTCTGCGCAAAAATAACTTATTTCCTCCGCACAACTAAGTAGCAGCTGAAAAGCAATGGCAGAAAAGCTGTTCGCTATAACGACAGGAGGTCTGGAAGGAGGAGACGAGGACTTCAGCCCGGGGTTGCTCCTAAGGGGATACCGCTACAGATGCTTTAATGAAGGGTTGCTATCAAGCTGCTAAAACACCTCTGCTCTTTCCCCAAAAGAAGCACTGCCTGCCTTGCCTTCCCCGTGGGACTGACGGGAGATGCCTCGTGCCTGCGGAGTGTCCAGGCAAGGCTCCAGACCTGGCGGTGCTGCCGAAGGAAGCCCCAGCCCACGGGGTCTTCAGCACCACTGTGAGCTGCTCCTCCTCATCCCACTCCTCACGAGACAGGCGAGTGATGGGACTGAGCACAAAGCCAGTTTCATGCCTCAGGTTCACTGCAGGACTGTCCAGGTGCTAAATTAGGGCTGGGTTTCCCGGTGCCAGCCTGCACAAACGCAGAGTAGAAGACTGACTGTGAACCTTAACGATTTTAAAAACAATCAAAGCTTTAAGGTTTGGGCTCCTTCCTATTTGCGTGCTTGGAGAAAATCCAGTTAGATACATTTCCAACCTGCAGAACATTCAAACGTTGCAGACACCACACTGAACCACATACAGAACAAAATAATTGGTAGGGTTTTATGGAATTAGAGAAAAACCTACATTCAACCCCACCATGCTCACGTCAGGCAATCCTTCCTGCTCCCAACATCCTCACAGTCTAGGGAGAAGAATAACTGATGACCAAGTGGAGTAAAGCTGATAAAGGGTAAAAAATGAATAGGAAACGTTCTCCAAAGCCAAACAGCTGCTAAGCCTGGAACCAGAGAGACAAGGGGAGGGCGAGAGCCTGGTGCTGAGCCCGGGTGCAGGATCCAGACCCCAGGGAATGAGCCGGGTTCCAGCAGCTTGCACTAAATTCACACCCAGACACCCGGAGTGCAGCATCACTTGGGTCCGGGTTCACTCCTACAGACGCAGGCAGACGTGGGCTGGGTGCCGGGGCTGCCTCCCCGCAGCCCAGACCCTCACCCAAGCAGCCCGGGCATCGGCGAGGACGGCCAGCCAGCCCGGTTTGGGGGCCGGTCGTCTTCCCTCGGCTCCTCCCGAGCAGGATTTGCACCCAGCACGTCCACAGAAAGGCCACGGCCGTGGAGCTCCACGTGCTTGAGCTTCGGGACGCCTCTGCACGACGGCCGCGGGGAGACAAACCTCTCTGCGTGTGCAGTGCAGGAGCTGCTGTAAATAAAGGGTGGAACGCGGATGCAGTGTGGGAATGGCATTTAGTCACAGCCTGGCAGCATTTTATGAAGCCTGCTGGTTCTTCTCCGCTGAAGCCGTCGAGCACAGAGGCATACCGATGCCACTGCTGACTGATTCGGGCAGAAATCCCTCCCTAAAGGCAGCTCCCGTTGGCACTGCTGCAGCCCCCCCGCTCTCAGAGCTCTGCGCCGTTGTCTTCCCGTGTCCTGCACTAAAAAAAGAAAAACCTGCAACTGAGCACAAACAGCTTCACATAACTTCAGGAGGAAAAAAAAAAAAAGAAAAAGAAAAAAAAAAAAGCCTAGTGGTTTTTAATTAGCGTTGATTTAATTAACACTAATTCTGGTACTTTCCAGCTTTATGAGCTTGGCATTTCGCTACCTTGCTTTGATTTTCAGAACAAAAACCTCCGCGGCTGCCAGTGCCCTGCAATCACCGCTGCCCGGTGCTCGCAGCGGTGCGGGGCCGAGCGGTGCCACGGGTCCTCTCCCCTCTCCCAGTGCCCGTCCTGCGCTCTGTGGTCTCATGGGGGAGCCCAAAAAGCCTCAAGCCTCACCCCAAAATGAGGCATCCGCCTCCAGGTGGTGCCCGAACCAGTTCGCTCTGCGCTCGGACAAGCCCCAAAGCAAGGGAAGGGCCATTTGAGTGGGGCCACGGATTGCACAGCAAGGTCCTGAGCAAGAAAACTTGAGAATTAAAACTCAGCACCATCACGCGGAGCTGCCGGCCATCCCTTCAAATGCTTACAGCCACCAGTCCTGTCTTTGAGCACGCAGACTGCAGAAAAGCCCAAGACTTCTTCGCGCAGACCTTTCAAGTTCCACGAAGCCAGAAAAGCATTTTTTCCTCCCGCCTTCCCACTGCAGGTTCCCGGTTGGCTTTGTGTGTCCTTCTGCAGGAAGCAAAGTTGTGTTACCCTCCTGGCTTCTTCCTCTGAAGGAACAGACTGGGACCCGAGAAGTGACCGCGGACAAGCAGCGGGTGGCGTGCCGCGGACTTGCTGGGAGATTTTGGCCGCCGTGGCCCTTCCTCAGATATCCCAAAGCTCCCCATAGTGCGAGCTAACCCAGGACCAGCTGCTTTCCTGCTGGCAAACAGGGCCATTCAGCATTTGCTTCTTTCACCCCCGCTTCTAAAAGCAGTGGAAAAACGAAGAAATTCTCCTCCTGCCACTGCGACTTTGAAGAAGGGGCGGTGGGAAGGCAGAGGTGCTTTTTCCCTGGGCTGAGCACAAGGCAGAAACCAGCTCTCGGGAACATCTCTGGTCACCAGGGATGCAAAAAGAGCCCCGCTGAGATGGAGCCCGTCCTCCCCGCCCTACGGCAGGCAACAAGACCCGACTGATCACCCGCGGCCTCCACTTTCCTCCTGAATTGTGCAAGTGCGTTTGCAGAGAGCTCACGGCGAGCTCGCTTCTCCTCCCTGCTATTCACGAGCTGCTTGCAAGCGAAAACCACTCTTAAAAATCTCGCACAGAGGGAATTCTGGCACTCAGACATGACCTAATCTTACTGCTAAGGGCTTTTTCCACACCGAGGTTGAATCTCCAGCACGGCAATTCAAGGCAAGCCCTCCCAGCCCTCTTCTCCCGACCCCAACCAGCAGGGCCAGCAGCAGCCCTGCAGCAGGGAGGACGCCCCGGCGGCTCCCCCTGCCCCTCAGGCAGCACTGCTGGGCCGGGCGGGTGCCGGAGCCCTGGCACAGGCTGCCCAGAGCTTGGGGGGCTCCTCCTGGGGGAGCTTCAGCAGCCGCCGGGACGTGGGGCTGGGCACCCTGCTGGGGGGGGGGGGTCCCTGCGGTGTCCCCGCCGGGTCTGGGTGCTCCACGTCCCCCAAAGACGCACAGTGCGAGGCATCTACGGACGTCTCGCCCCGCTGTCTCTCATCCGAGTTCCTTCAGAGGAGGCGATTCTGCGTTAAACCTCAGCTACTCCCACGTCCGGGCCAAGATTTTAAAGAGCAGCTCTGTTAATCAACCGGCTGGAGAAAAGAAAAAAATTAATTGGTGTAAAAAGCACTTTTCTGCTTCTCCCCCTCACATGCGCGCATGAGGAGGGCTCTGTCACAATCACAACTCTTCACTTGGGGAGGAAAAATGCAAAAAAAAAGCTCAGCTTCGGACAGGGAACAGCCACATCGCAGTGAGGTGAGCACTGGGGAGAGATGGACGGAGGTCCCAGACCTGACGCCTCGGGGTCACTTCGCTGCTCCGTGCCTTGCGTCATGAAAACCAGCACAAACACAGCCTGGCAGCGTGAGTTTGAACCAAAGCTCACGCTTGGGAAGCACGTAAAACCCGAACCATTCTGAAATTCAGAGGCGAGTTAAATTAGATCCGAGTGCTGCACCCCAGATACAGCCCCAGATGCTCCATGGAATTCACTGCAGCGCTGCTACTCGGAGCGGGTGAGGATTGTGCTCTCCAGTCCTAATCTGAAATCCTTTCCTGCAGGTACCGAGCTTCTGCAGGATAAGTAGGAAATAAAGAGCCAAAACCACAACGGACTGTCCTGCGGGTTGACCACAGACAAGGAGCCTTCAAGAACAGCTTGGTTCCAGCAGAAACAAAGAATTGGTTTTCATGGGAGGGCTACGAGCACCCAACCCAGAGACCCCTGAGCACCTTTACTTCCAGTGACGCGCTGACGTTTTACACTGCCTGCTTGCTCCCTGCCTTCACTGCACTTCCTACGACGGCAGCATCGAGTTTAATTGAGAATAAAAGCCAGGAGAAATCAGTAAGACCATGACAAAATTCCTTCAGCTTGAAACACAATCACCTCCCAGATTATTTTCCTACAGCAGCCAAATCCTTTGCACGTCGCTGGTCTTTGCTGCACTCCAAAGCCCCAGGCGCGTCTCAGAGATCAGCATCACTGACTGCTCAGGTTCCTGACAGGATTTTCTGGCTCAGCTAAGAGAAAGGAGAAGCCCCTACTAAGAAAGCAAGCTGATTTAAAATACTTGGAAGAAATAAATTCAGAAACGTTATCACGGAGATATTTTTCTTATTCTTTTCTAGTTAATATTTATCACAGAGATATTTTTCTTATTCTTTTCTAGTTAATATTTATCACAGAGATATTTTTCTTATTCTTTTCTAGTTAATATTTTTTTAAAATCTATTCAACATTTAGTGTAAAGTTAGCTCAGAGCAGACACTGCCGTCTCGTCCTGGGGCTCCTGCAGCAGGGATGCCTCACCAAAAGCCCCAGCCTTGGGAAAACGAGAGCCCGACGTCAGGAGAAGCACAAGATCGCGGCTCCCAGCTGTTACACTTTTCTTCTGCAACTGCTTGAAGTTCCGCCGCTGCTAACGCGTGCTTGCCTTCCTAGGCTACAGCCGCTTGCTTTTTAAGCTCTGTTAGTTGAGGGGCTTTAGGATGCGGGAAGCAGCCCCGGTTTTCTGGTCCGTAACAGAATGATCTCAGCAAAACGCTGCTGCTGCAAGCCGGGGAGCAGGACACGCAGGGGAAGCCCGGCTGCTGTGGCACATCCCTGCCCTCGGTGCAGATCACAAATCCCCGTGCTCGGGGATCTGCTGTAGGTCTTCACGAAGGAGCACCCTGTTATCCCTGCCAAGCCACAGCTCAGCCCTTCTCCCCCCAGCTACGACCCGGTACCAGGCTCTGGCAAACACTTGCTCATTAATTATCGCGAGGTCTAAAATGAGGGAATTTGACTTTATTTGCACGCCAGAGCACTCAGCGTCATTCCCTGCTCCTCCGCGCCTTCTTTCGCTTTGAATCATCCATGGGCCACTTCTTTTCCTCTCCTCTACCCCGACCCTTTTTCCATCCCCCCGTGCCCACGTTGTGCCTGCCATCATCCGACGAGGGACAGCAAGGTATTTCCATCTCCCTCCGCGCTTCACACGTCAGGCAACCAGCCCCAGATTTCAACGAAAATTCGGGATGGTTGCTTTCCAACCGGATTATTTCCGGGGATGGAGCTTGCAGAAGCTTGACCTTCAGCTCCCAGCTACACCCAGCGTCTCGGTCGCCGTTTTATTCCTGTAACATCTGTTGTAGTAAACTGTCACTTGGAGGAAAACTGCATAACACACATTTCCTGTGATTAATCGGGGCTATTTTGGTACCGCTTCTCACCAGCCTGCACGCAAGATGAAGTTCTGGGAATATTAATTCCCTGCCACGGCACGGCAGCGCGTTACAGCTCCGGCTCCATTACGTCGCTGTGCTGCAGCCACGCAGGATCCAGCTGACTCCAGGACAAACGCTAGAAGAAGCAAAATACTTCCTGCAGGCTCTAGAAATTTGGAGAGAAGGGTAAGTGACCGCTAGGAAGCACTCGTTTAATCACCTTCCTTTAACAAAGGGGGCATTCCTCAAAACCACGCGCTGGAAGAAGAGGAGACGTGCTCAACTTTACTCACTTAATTACAGTGCGATTGTAAAAGGGATTTAATTAAGCCAGAGCAAAAGGCACGCAGACTTGTTGTTTTTCTAGCTAAAAATCAGGCTTAGGTCAGCTTTAAATTAATTAGGAAGAGATTTAAGCTAAAGCAAAGAAAATATATGTTATAAAACACAAGCCATCGAGCAGCTGCGCGCTGGCAAGGTACGGCTGTGAAACTGCACGCACGTTTACAATCCACCCCAATTACAGATTTAGGCTTAAGCTATGGACCCTTACAACGCTCTAACATTGACTTTAGAGTATTTAAGGGCCCAGAATCTGTCCCTGCATCTTCACCTGCAGCAACAGGCAAGGGTTTAGACGTCCTCACACCCAAAGCAAAGAGACAAATCTTCATTTTCACCTCCTAACAGCTGGCACTGCAGCTCACGGACTTGTCTCGTGGCCGGCAATTTGCTCCTGGGTTGTTTTATCCCTACACAATTCCCAGCCTTTACCTTCAGCCGCCCAACCCAACCCAACCCAACCCGACCCACAAGTGCTCGCACATACAGGGGGTCTCACCGAGGGGATTCAGGGTGCTGGGAGCCTGGCAGCATTTACACCCTGCAGCACAGGACACAGACAAGCAAACTCCCTCTTGAAAACCCAGTCCTGGCTGACAGAGATGTAGAAGAGCCAGTGGAAGGCTTTTCTGGCAGACCCTACAAGGTCAGCAGCTAAACACCAAACCCAAAGGTGTCTGCACTTCCTCTTCTCTACAGCGGCCGCAAGCCATCCTGAAACGTGCTTCTGTAGCCTTTTAGGAAAATCCCTTCTCTGTCGCGGTGGTCTCATTCATCTTCGGTGGAAAATAACTTCAAACCGGGAAGCAAGAGCAGGAACTTCCGTGTAACTTCCCGGTGTTATAACACAGCCCTGGTTCCTCGCGCTGCCTGCATCAGGGCTTCCAGCGATTACCGCCTGCAATCAGCAAGCCATCAGGCTCCCGAGAGGCGTATCTGATCAGAGCTCCTCTATCTGGACGTTATTGCAGGGCAAGGCTTATTGCAGGGCTTATCTCGGACCCAGGAGGCACACGGCTCTACTCAGAGTAATGAGGACGTGTTGTAAACTTCCCAGATCAAAGTACGCGGAGAGTAGGAGAGCATGATTTTCAGCACTGACACCCTTAGGAGATGTTTCTGAGATGAGCACGTGGCGAGGCCCAACACGTAAAATATCTGCGAGGTCAAGCTCTGAGAGCAGCGTGCTGCCACCGACATCGCAGTGCCACGAGCGACATCTTTGGCCAACAGAACAAAAAACATCCGAAGTGCATCGCGTACTTGTGCCTGCAAGAGGCCCCAAGGATGCTTACAGCTCTGGGTTGGGTTTGCTCCCCTTTATTTCCCTCTCCTTCCCCTAAAGGATCTCAGGTACGCTTTGCAACGAGGACGACACACGTCTGACTTGTCGAGGACGCTCACCTCAGCCGGGAAATCAGCTCACCTCTTGCTCGGCTCCCTCTGCGCAGTTTGCAGCCCTCCCCGCACCAGCCAGGACAGCCTCGTGATGCTTTTTAGGGGGCTGACCCCAACAAAAACCCCAAAGTTTAACTTGCACTACCTGCCTGCAGCAGTTAAGACCGCTGTTTGGCGAACCACTGTGCCCAAACCTTATGTAGAGCTCTGCTGGAAAGGTTTCCTCAGCTCTTCTGCTGGAGAGTGCATTTAATTTGCTGAGAAGAAGCAGGAGCCCTGGGCTGCAGGCAAAGACCCCGGAGCTTTGGGAACTTGTGTTTGATGTTTTGGCTCAAAGAGAGGGAGCACTTAGCAAATCCTTTTTTTTAAAAAAAAAAAAAAGGAAAAAAAGAGTATGATTAACAAATTAAAATGACTTGTCAGAAAACTAAGCCCTTATCACACATTCTCAAGCCTAATGTCCTTATTTCTTCTTTTACCTAAAAATAACCTGCTTCCCTTGGGAGGCAAAAGCTGCTCCCAGCAAAAGAACCAAAAATGTGACTTGACAGATGCGCCTTGCCTGAAGAGCAGGAAAAACAAGTGAGCTGCAAAGCAAGAGGTGGGAGAAGGGGAAACAAGTGCCAGGGCGACGCTGGGGATGTGTGCCTCCCATCAGCTGCCCTAAATGCTGCTCCAGTCCTTAACCAGGGCTCTGGATCCCAGCGAGGGAAGGAAATCGCCTCTTCTCCTCCGAACCACATCCCCAGAACACCGAGTTTGCTCTCCGAGGTTTTTGTTCCTAGCACACAACTTGTCCTTGTTTGTTTTTAGGACAAAGCTGCCCAACACAGCTCCCCTGCGTCTCACACGGGCATTCTTCCCCAGCGCCATCCCGCAGCCCTGGAGACTGAGGTTCCCTGTGGGGAAATAAACACCAGCTCGCTACGAGGACGGGTCGGGATGCTGCAAGTCAGGGAGCCTGACGGGAGCAGATTTGACCACAGGACCCAACCAGGCGCCCCCTCTCTCTTGCTCCGTGACCCCACTAAGCTGCCAGACCCCAAATCGGGCTGCCTGGATGCGTTGTGTACATGTTCCCTCCGGTGGAAACGCACCCAGCTCGTCTCCCCGGCGTGGCGGTGGGGAGAGAGGACAGCTCTGCTCAAACGCAATCATTAACATCCTGCCATACCCCTCGAAACATTTTCTAAATGTTGCTACAAGTGACAGTCGCTCCTTAATGAACAGAATGCACCGACTCTGTGCCTGACGCGCTGCCAAGTGTGCCTCGAATCATCTGTGGTGTCTAGAAGGGAGTAGTGTCTCCTCCTCCTCCTCCTCCTCCTCTCCTTATTAAAAAGCTCCGTCTCCCCAGCCTGAGCATCCCTCGGTTCGTGTAGCTGAGCAGAACCAGCCCTTGGCTTGCTGCGGGGCATTTGTGGCCCCAAGGAGGTCCCTGCACCACCTCCTGTCCTGCACCCAAGGGAGAGCCCAGGGGTAAGGTGGCCGGGACGGGCACGCAGACCCGCCGAGCGCTGGCCCCACACATGAAAACAGCAACCGGACTTCTCCTTCACCACCCAAACGGGCGGCTTCGGTCAAGCCAAACTCTGGGATCTGCAATTAGCGAGTCAGATGGTTGGCAAAGAGCGGTCCTCTGCAGATTTCGTGTGGATGGTGGGAAGAAAGTCTCCTTGGAGATCTCCCCAAAAGCCATGGGGGGAGGAGGCATTAGCGAGCAGGCTCCGGCTCCTCCTGGGTTTGGTAACCGCAAAGTCTCCTTGCTTTTCGTGGCAGCCTCGCCCCGCTCCAGAGAGGAATCGGGAACATGTGAAATGGGTTGTGTGGACTTTGAGAGCCACGTCAGAAGTGTGATACGGCTCCACAGAAGCAAAGCGTGAGCCGCACCACGGCAGGGGCACTGATGGTAACTCAGGAACAGCAACTTTGGGGTGTGTGGGTGCCAAACCGCCCTGAAACCCGCACCAGCTTTCCTCACCTCCGCCACATTCACTGGCGCAGGCTGTTTCAGGCCTTTTATCCCACAGGATCTGGGGTGGCCGAAACACCACCAAGCTCCACGGGATCCTGGTGGCACAGCTCCCCAAGGACCCCCCCCCCCAAGCCCCACGCAGGCCCAGCCTCCCCTCATGGAAGCCCCTTTCCTCACAGAAAGAAGCCATAAATAAATAACGAAAACTCCACGTTTCCCTCGCACTTCACGTTTTTTATTTTAACGGACTAATCACCACACTGAGGACCGCCTCACACCGGCGGGGGGGGGGGGGGGGGGGCAGCGCCCACCCCTCAGGGTTTCGGGCACCATCTCGCCCCTCACCTCCACACAACCTTGGGCTCTCAGCCACCTCCGCCGGGGCCTGGCCCAGCCTCGCAGCACCGTACCCGGGGACAGGCGGCCACGCTGCGACCCCTCACGGGGACAGGCGAGTGACACCAAGGGGTGACACCGGGGGACCCCCGCCCCGATTTCTCCCATCCCCAGCCGGGTCTCGAACCCGCGACCCCACCGCCGCCGACCGCGCGCCCACTCCCCCGCGCCACAGGGGCACGGCGGGAGGCGCCAATCGCAGCCCGCCGCGGGGCGGGGCGCCGCGGCTCTGAGTGACAGCTGCGCCAGCCAATGGAAGGCGGGACGCTGACCAATCGGCGCGCAGCCTGAGGCGAGCGGGGGAGAGGAGGGGGCGCTGCCCCCCGGGGGGGGAAGGGGGGGGCGCCGTGAGGGGCCGCTCCCGCCGCCGTGCCCGCCCCCCTCCCGCCGCCCGGTGACGGTACCTGCTCGAAGCGGGGCTTCCCCAGCTGGAAGGGGGGATAGTCCGCCGGCTCCGCCATTCCCTTCGCGCGCTGCGGGCGCCACTTTAAACAGCCTCCCCCGCCGCCGGGCCCGCCCCTTGCGGCGTCGCCGCTCTGATTGGCCGCGGCCCACCGCAGCCCCCGCGAGGCACGACGGGAAATGTAGTCCTCCCCCCCCCGAGCCGGCGCATGGCGGGGCGAAGGGGACGCTGGGACGCGGTGGCCCGCTGCTGCCAGCCAATGGGGAGGGCGCGGCGGCGCGGGGCAGCATGGGAGATGGAGTCCGCAGCGGGGCACGGCGGGAAGCGGGGTTTGGGCGGGAAACTGAGGGGAGCCCTGAGGGGCGAGGGAGGAGGGCTGCGGGGGGGGGGGGGCGTTCGGAGCGGGCTCCCCTCAGCTGCGGGGCTCCCCCTGCCCAAACTGCCATTAAAGCTGTGGTTTTTGGGCAGCGAGAGGTCCTGAGGGAGCAGCCAAGGGGGGTTGGTGGAGCAGCTGTGACACAAACCCCTCAGATGTCCGCCCGAGCACCCTCCGCACTGGAGGGGTCCCAGTCTGCCCAGTCAGAAGTGGTTAGAGGAAGCAGCATCAAGGAGTCCGTGCTCCGAAGGACACGTACAGGATATTTCAGTCTTTCCCCTGCTTCAGCTGCCACTTCTCACCGTCTTCTTCCCTGTTCTCATTTCCGAGGAAGAACTGTTGAATTTAGCAACCACCAAAAACCAGTCTGAGGCAACACACCACGCCCGGGTGACAGAATTACATTCTTCCTTCCCCAAAAGCACGTACACCTCACAGCGCACATCTCAGCCCAGTTCTGAAGGAACACACTCCAAAGTGTTATTTACATTCGAATGCCAGGGACACGGCAGCCACAATATGCACAATATGATAGAGGATGCACAGGAACGTGACATGGATAGCAGACACCTGCCTTAACTCCAAAATTGAGAAAATAATTGCACATAGCAAGGTGAAAGCTCAAAAGCCTCTGAAAAAGAAAAAAAAAAAAACCCTCAGGTTTCATCGTATCCTTGTGAAAATAATATTCTTGCTTTGATGGGAGCCTAACAATTGCTATTGACCTCTAAAATATATGATTAAAAATAAAGAATGGGAAACCTGGGAGTAATAAGTTTACTTTGATGCAGGCTTACTTATCGGCTTCATCAGTATTATGATTTGTGGAGATAAAGGCAAGGTTCGTGTGGGGCTGGGAGCAGAAGGGGTGCGTATGAAGCAATCTCTGGAATCCTCTTCTCTAGATTAGTGGAATAAGAAATGCCCGGCCCTTCAAATGCCGCTGAAATTGTTTAGAGGATTAGAATCAATTCTCCGAGGAAGAGCAGAGAGCCGGTGACGACCCTGAAGATGCAGATGAAGCAGGGAATGCGGTCGGGGTATAAGAGGAAGGCTTGGTGCAGCAGCAGATTATAGAGCAGGTCAGAACCAGAATTTCCAGCTAAAGAGAAATTAAACCATATACCTGATTTTATTTATTTATTTATTTGCTGTACAGGGAAAAAAACAGCAGAACATTTTGCTCTGGGGATGCTGCTGCTCTGCTTCATGGTTGTGGCTGCTGATGTTTGGTGCTCTCTTCTCACGTGCAAAACCAGTTTCATTCTTCATTTTTTAGGCTAATTCGGCACTGATCCCTTTCACTGAATCTCAAATCTCTCTTGCAGCTCCAGGCAGAAAAGGGACCCAGCACCATGCCTGTCACAAGGGCGATACTTCACGGCATTACCACAGCATACAAACCATCAGAGCTGGTCGTACAGTGGGTCAGAGGCTCTGCTGAAGCTCGTGCTGGCCCTGAGGCCCCGTGCTGTCTCATCACCACTCTGTCTGGTCTCACTTTGTGCCCACAGCCCCTTGGCCATGTTTGTTTGAGGGAGTCCCGTGGTGTCACGCAGGTTATGTGGGAAGGGAAGGGGTGAACCTGGCTTTACGTGAGCCTTAATCCACAGTGGGAGCAGAAACTGGGATACACAGCCCAAAACAGCACGCCAAAGTGCACGTACCCTTTGTACCAGCACGAGAAAGGATCAGACTGGAACAGAGAAAGGGCATTTTCTCATTTCTTGTTCCTTTTCCATTAGAGATACTGTCGAACCCATTCCTTCACAGAACCCCAGACTGGCTGAGGTTGGAAGGGACCTCTGGAGGTCATTGGGTCCAACCCGTTGCTCACGCAGGGTCCCCTAGAGCAGTACCCAGGACTGTGTCCAAGTAGCTTTTGAATATCTCCAGGGAAGGAGACTCCACAACCTCTTTGGGCACCCTGCTCTGCACCAACCTGCCCCCACAACAAGCCTGATGCAGTTGCAGGCTGCCGGCCTCCCACATCGCTTCCCTTTTAGCCCTTTCTCTGCATAGCTGTGTGAAAGCACAAAAACGTGACCCCCCCCCCCCCCCCCCCCCCAGGAATGGACAGATGATGAGCAAAGACCTGGTCCCACAACAAATTCTGCTTACTGCTGCGTGCCCAGTGCTGCCCTTGTACCTTGTCCTCAGAGTTAATGGTTTGCTTCCTCTAATTAAACCCCGCTGCAGTGAGCACTCGCTGCCTGCTGGCCCAGCTGTGCGACCGGGACAGGGTTTTGCGTGGCTTAAACCTCATTTTGACCCCACAGGCCCCTACTGCCCTTCTTACCCACTCCTCGTGGTGCGGTATCAGTCCTAATCCCAAAGAATGGTGTGTAATTAGGGTTTGCTTTCTTCTAGGCAGGGTCTAACACTGCTTGGAGCCCTAATGCTGTCTTAAAAGGGAAAAAAAAAAATCCTGTTGCTATGACTGATATTTTATAACACAAGTCTTCTTTTTCTAAAGGTTTTATTCTGTATTTCACAGAAGTTAACCGAGGAAAATCATTAGGGCTCTGCAATAAATATGGATTATAACCCAAATCTCTCAGCCTCTATACCAGGGAAATCCCCCTCCCTCCTATCGCAGGGAGAGCCAGATAATTGATACAATCCCTAATGTTGACACACTAAATGTTTTATAACAACAGAGGGGAGAGAATCTGTTTATCTAAAACCACATTTGGAGTGACATAAGACTATCACTTTTTTGGTTAAATACCAGAAAGAATATCAATTCTTTGGCTGATATCAATCTAACCAGATCCATTTAGACTGACAACTCGCGTTTCACTGGTTTGGGGAAGGAGGCGGGGGGGAGGATTTGCTTCCCTAGATCAGGGACTGTTAAGTCAACATTGACATTGCTTCCCGTTTTGGCGGGGGGACACGCACACACGACAAAGCCCCCAGCCACTGAGCAAACTTGTCTGGAAAGCAAAAAGAGAGATTTGGGGGGCTCAGACAGCCACCCCGCCCGTGACAGCTGGGTGCAGAGCCGGGCTGCCTGCTGGCTCTGGGAGAAAGTCGCAGGAACATTTCTTGTCGGCTTCCATCTGTAAAGCCAGATTTTGAAGAAAACTTGCGGCGGGCTGCAAAACTCAGGCTTCGAACAACAAACGCCGCCAGCTCTTCCTGCAGGGACAGGAACCATTTGCCTTAGTCCCGAGTCAGTGTGTGGAAGCTTCCAAGCCGCCAGAGCGGTTCAGAGCCATCCTGTCAGCTTTAGCAGGACTAACGTCTTAAAATCCTTCCTTTCTTTTCTTCCTCGACAGACGCCCAGCGATCCTGCCTTCTAATTACTGCCGCTCTGCTCCACCCCGTGCGCCCCTGCCACCGGCGGACAGCCCGACCAGCCCCGTCATTTCGGGCTGCCTTTATTTAGGATAGGCTTTCAGAGGGTCACGGGTCAGCAGCGCCCTGATCCCGCTCGGCGGCGTGCTGAACAGTTCCCCCAGCCGATCCCGGCTCTCGGGGCTAACATGATCCCCCCCGGGCAGGTGCCGGGCCCGCGGTCCAGCTGGGTGAAAAACAAACCGGGATTAGAGCTAACGAAACTCTTCTGCCTCTTATAGCAAAGTCATTTACTGAAGCTTAATGGAGGCTTTTTTTTTTTTTTTTTTAAAGGAAAGGGCATGAATGAAGGAAAAAAGCAGGCCTTGGAGAAGGAAAACAGCTGAGAGGTAAAACAGGTGTGTGGGATTAGGGCACAGAAGCTGAAGGCAAAGGTCTGGGCTGCAGATCAGCCCTCTGCCGAGCCAATGTCTGCTGCACAGAGGGGAGAAACAAGCACTTCGTGCCCAGGAGGAGCAGGTAAAAACCGTGTGCTCCCGTGAGCAGTGGCACAAACAGAGCCGGGTGTCCTCACCAAGCGCCCCGAGGCTGAACTCTGGTGTCTGTGCTGCAACACGAGCTCTTTCTGAGCTCTTTCTCCCTCCAGCACCGTGCTGTTAGGGTCTCCCTCCCCTCCTCAGCTGCCGTTTTTCCACAAACCCTCAGGAATGCAGCAACCGCCTCTACGCTCCCGCAGCATTTTGGCCAAGTCAGCAGCCAGGGAGCCGCAGATCCGAGCCCCCAGGGCAGCGTGGCCGCCCGAGCCGAGCTCCTGCAGTCTCTCAGCACAAGACACAGCAGCAAAGCACACGGAAGAAAGGTAACGGGGGGCTTACACCCCTCTGGGTGCAGCCATCAAGCCACGCAGGGGCAATATTTGGAGAGGAACTCAAGGTAACCCTGCAGCAACAACACCCCCTCCCAGCCACACGGCAGCGGGTGCTTTGGGACTGCTAATGATGCTCATCGGAGTGGAAAAGCTGCCGGAGAAGTTGGGCACCAGCCTCCTCCTTCAGAAAATAAACAGATAAATGTCACTCACTGTCCAAGTGCTATCAGCACAGACGCTGTTGTCAATAAATCAGAAGTATCTAGGAACAGCTTGAACAACTTTTATTTATTTTTTTTTTTAAAGTGCTTAAAACGTAAATAACAAGCTCTTTATAAACATTAGTTGCAACTATTAAAACATGAAACACACAGAACCCACTTCCCACGTACGCGAAGTACAGGGAAATCAACAACTCCCCGAACCCCAACACTTCTCTCTCCCGTTTTGGGGATGTTTCTCCACCCCACGTTTACAACACACGACACGCGCGGCTCTTTCTTCACAGACAAGTCGTAAGGCTGGGTCTACGTCACACTTCGGTACCCACGTCCCTTCAGGTTTCTTCCAGTTTAAGGATATACCTCGGCTGGTCTTCCGTCCCGTAACTCCGGGCCGGAAGGGGCAGCAAACACAAAAATTAATCACTCGGCCAGAGTTCTTTAAAAGCAAGAAGCCCAGTTGTGGGCTGACAACAGAACAGAGCAGACGAGAGCAAACCCTGCGGAAAACCTGTGAAACAGCTTGAATGTGGGAAAAAAGAAGGACAGACCAGGATGCAAAAGGCAAAATACGGAGTTATTGCTACGGCTGTGGTTGAAACCAAACCAGTGAAACGCTGCAGCTGGCCCAGGCGACTGCGTTAAAATCCTTTTGTCTGCTCCTTTCAGCAACGGGCGACAGAGCCCCGGGTGTCATCCTGCACGCCGCGCAGCACTGCTCGCCTCCCTGTCTTCAGATAACCACTGAATATGGATCTGGGACGTGAGCAACCTGAGAACATCTCCGCCAGTTATTTCTCTCACCCCCCGCATCTAAGAGAAAACATCGAGGTCCCCACAACCGGTCCCTCGGGTGGCTTGGAGGTTTTACTTCGAGGTTTTAGCGACAAAGTCACACAGACTCTGCCTTTAGCGTTGGCGCGCGGTGTAGTCAAGCTTGCTTGCTCTTATGCAGAGAAGAAAAACTGCGGGGAGGGAACGTTCTCGGGGTGGTGGGGTGGAGAAACAGAAGACGAGCACCTGTCAGATGCCTCCTAAACACAAGCATGCGGCGCGCAGCGGGCAGGTGGCAGAAGGAAGCACGTGTTGCTGCAGAGGCCGCGCACCTGAGACGGCGCTCCGTAGCTCTGAGATCGACTTGAAGATCTAAAGTGCAAAACAGCGGAGCTTCGGAAGAAAAGGCAGAGCTGACTAAGGCAGAGCGGGGCGTACGGAGGCGGTTAGACGCGGCGAAGAGGAGGAGAGAGGCAGGGAGGAGGCGCAGCAAGCTCCTTAAAAACATCGGCACTTGTGTGTGGGGAGCGCCTGTGGCGGGGAGAAGTCCAAGGAAGCAGCGGAGCCAGCGTGGACACTGCAGGACTTCCGCCCTGTGTAATTTTCTGTCCCCTAGTAACGTCCCTTTGACGTGAGCTTTTACTGCTCGACATCCCTGCCCCCTCTCCCTGCCCTCCTCCCCACGCTGCGCAGCTCTCCTGACGCCGTTCCAGCTGTCCACAACTCCCTGCCCGGTTCCAGGTGAAAGGGAAGGCTTTTCTACAGGACACGGGCACCCAGAAAGGGAACCCTGCTCGCAGGCCATGGGAGATTTTGATTATATAGGCAAAGAGAAGTTTCTTTTTTCTCTCTCTCTATATAAAGAGTGAAACATCTTCCCTCAGACCCTCACACCTTACACCAGAAATGCAAGTCCCCGCATCTGAGACACACGGAGGGAGGAGGAACAGAAAGACGCAGGTAGAGAGGTGCAAAACCCCAGATTACCTCCCTGTTAGGGACAAGGGCAGGTCCAGGCTCACAAATCCTCCTTTTATTACGGTGGCGTGCAAGCTAGATATGACCAAATACCGTCGCCGCCATCAATGCCAGATCCCCTTTTAAGCTGATACCTCCTACTTCCTACAGCCTCAGGCTGCGAGCGCGACCCACTCCTGTCTTCACGCAGCTGAATTTTGTCTTGTAATATCTGCCATGCCCTACGCTCAGCATCATCCCGTAGTATCTGCATCGCCCCTGTCACAGAGCTGTCCACGCAGCCTGCCTGCCGAAGACCAAAGCAAACAGCCCGCAGGGACGGGAAGGCTCTGCTGATTGCTTTTAGAAATAAACTCACCTAGTTCGAATTAGCAGGCAAAAGCTGGCCAAGCCACGTTACACTGCGCTGGAAATTGGATTTCAGAGCCTTTTTTTGGTAGGAAACTGCCACTGTTCTTTTGCGAAAGGCACAATTTTTCAGTCACGGTATACACGGAAACAAGTAAGGAAAAAAAAAAAAAAAGAGTATGAAGTTTAAAAAAATCCAGGAACTTTTTAAGATCTACAGAAAAGATGCCCTGCACGTTGAGACAGCTCATGTCCCACACGCACTGATCCTCCGCCTGCACGGGCACCTTGTAGCCAAAACACCGGCACAAGAAGAGAGGGAGCAACACCTCTTACGTGCCCTTCCCCAGCATCTCCAAACCAAAAGCTGCGCCGTACTCCAGGGGCCAGGAGCGTTGCTCACCAGCCTCAGACTGTCACCACCTACAGCTACTCCACCAAGCGTTCAGGGAGCCTTTACACGCTCACTCCAAGTTAGCAAGAAGCATTCACAACTCCCGAGAGAGCTCGCCTAGGACGTCTAAGGGTGGGCCCAAGCTGCCCGAGACCCGACACGGGCGCGTAGATGTGATAGAACTCTAGCTGCTTTGGGACTAATACTGGCTCGAAGGGGATCTGCGTTGATTGCCGGGTCGCTAGCCGTCACAGCATGTGCTTGCGTGTGTCGGGCGGCTGCCTGACCTGCGGGGATGTCATGCATAGAGGTGGCAGGGCAGCCAGGCAGCCTTTGCACACTAGCTTCGGTCCCTATGGCATCTTCCTGTTGCGTTGAGAACGACAACACGAAGTCGGTGGTGGGGGGGGGGCAGCCGGTGGAAAGCAATTCCTGCAGACGCAAGGCCGGGGGGGGGTTAATACTGATCCGAAATTTCACCTGTGGTTTGTACGCACGGGTGGAGGGCCGGGCGGCGTGCGAGGAGCTCTCCCCCAGCACCGACGGTGCACAACAGCATCCGACAGCGGCCCCTTGCCCTAGCTGCCCTGCTGAGCACACTCAGGGGACAGTGACGGGCTGGTAGACCCTCACCCAGTTCAAGCATCCCCAATTTCTTCACCCAATTTAGCCCTGCCCATCGGCCAGGGCACAGCAGTTCAGAGAAGAGACCGCGGAAGACTGTAGGCAGGAGAGCAGCAGCAGCATGACGAAGACGAGGGCGAGGTGGCCGCTTTCCAGCTCTCAGAATGTCCACGGACCACTTGAAGCATCGGCAGGATGAGTGCCTGAGAAGGTGCCACTTGCACAGGAACCTCAGGAGGCATCTGCCTCCCGCGGAGGGCTCTGCTCCTCCCCATAGGGCGGAGGAGGACAGCCTCCCACCCTATAGTTCCCAGGAGCTGGGTGAAGCTGGGGCTGGGGAGGAGCAGACCACCTTTCCTGCTAAACTCTGCGAACAGAAGCCACTGGAGCCCTCTTGCAAGAGGAGGGGGGGAGTGCAGGGATGTTTGCAGCGCGGTTATTGGAGAAGTGCTCTAGGCAAGTGCTGCTGGGCTCCGCGAGGAGGTTACTTGGTCTTGGCTTCCCCCCGTGGGATCTGGAGGAGCGTGGGGGACTGCTCCATGATGCGCACCAGCAGCTGGTCGATGTAATTCTCCAGTTCCTGGATGTGCTCCTCCTTCTTGCTCAGCTCCTTCTCCCTCTGCAGCAGGAGCTGGATGAGTTCGTCGTGGGTCAGGTGGTAATACTTGGCGGACTGGTCCAGCACGGTGGGATCCTGCGGCAGAAACCAAGAGGAACATTCAGCGAGTCAAAACCACCGCCCCCTTTAGCGTTTGCAAGGTCTAGCAGCACCCAAAGCAGTTAGTTTTTCCTGCGTCTGTCTCGTTTCCAAATCCGACCTGATGAGCATGGGACGTCCTGCAGCTACCACGTCTCACCTTCCCAGAGCAGCTCGCCCACATGCCATCGGTTGTGCAAAAACACAGGAGGTGGAACAACCGCCTGGACATCCAGGCCCGTACAGCCTGGATGCACCTCCCAAACGGCTAAAAGCTAAAGGCATGGGCACAACGGAGCCCATTAGCCTGGCAAAATGAGACACGGCATTAGCTGCTCTGGGGCTTCCTCCTCTTTCCCCAGTCCCCCAGCAGCAGGGCTGGGTGATGGCCCGAGAAGAGAATTAAGGGCTGAAAGAGCCCCCAGGAGCTCCCATGGGATGAAAGCCCCCGGGCGGTCGGATCTCTCAGCAGAAGCAGCGCAGGGCAGCAGGACCCAGCCAGAGCTCATCCCAGAGGAGCTGAGACGCTCCTAACTCACAGCGTGCACTCCCCACAGCACCACGAAGGGCTTTCTGGGTACAGCAGGGATGCACTTCTCTTTCCACCCACGTGAACCCCAGCAGCAGCATTTTACTCGTTGAGCTGGGGAGGCAAACGGAGCAGCAGCAGACAAAGGGAAAGGGAAGGCACCCCCGTGAGATACAGATTTTGCTTGCCTCAACACACCACCATCTGAAACACAGCCAGGCAAGCAGCATCTGAACGAGGCTCCAGGAAGCATCCTCCCTCTGCCGGGAGAAAAAAACCTTCATGCCCTCAGTCAGGCAGCTGCCGGGACATCCTCCACCTTCCACGGCTTGCAGATGACCAGGATTTGCTCACGTATGGTACAATAAAAACCCAGACCAAAGCCGACGGGAGAACTACGCAACACCACGAGCAAAGCAGGTGGCAACGCAGCTCGGACCTTCACAATCGGTTCCTACCTTCAACTTCTTGGAGTCCGCTTTCTCCGGGTGAGACGACGGGGCCACGGGCTGGACGCTGCCCGTGGTGACCGTCTTCAGCTTCTCCAGGCCGTTGCTCAGAGCCGCCGTCAGGCTGGACTTGTGCTGCTGCTTCTTCTCGCCGGGGGCCTCCTGCACCGCAGCGCTGATGGGCTTCACCGGGTGAGGGCTGAGGGGAACAAGGAGGTCGGGAATTTAGCATCCTGACAAGCTGGGGAGCGACGCCGCTGGCTGTCCCTAGGGGTTTTAAGGAGGACGGGACCCACTTAGCAGATTTGGTCACCTCCACGCAGCTAAATCATCTGCGTACGTGTTGCTCAAAGCTCACCTGCTCCAAGGAGAGAAGAGCCAGCGCCCTGCAGAGCCCACAGCACTCTCCAGCGCTGCTTCCACCCCGAGATGGGACCTGCACAGACAAGGAGCCCCAGGGTGAAACTCCTGGCGGCCAGGTGTTGGCCCGGCCGCGGGAAGCTTAACCCAGGTCCCACGTAACCAGGGGCTGCTACACTGCCCGGGGATGGGCCTTTGGTCACCCAGGAGCCCCCAGACGAGTGCCTGGAGTCACTACTAACGTGTCAGCATGATCCTGAACCACGGTGCGTCAGTTCCTGCCCTGTCCCAGCCCAACAGCCAGGCTCCACCACAAAGTTTGCCCCCTTCCACTGGCCACAAGGGAGGGCAAGGAGAGTGGGTCTGAACGCACCTTCTATGTCAGCTCTAGACAAACTACATTTTCTTTCATTTTTCCTTCACCCTTTACCCAGAAGATTGAACGAAGTGCGTTGCTTTTCAGCACGATGGAAAGAGAAGTGACCTGACAGCACCTTCCTGCAAGGAACGGACAGACCTGTGCGATGTACTTGGGATGAAAAGATCTTAAAAAGATCTTAAAACCTACCCAGGACCTCCAGGAAGCCTCTGCACTCCTCAGGAGCAGCAGGCACCCTACAAAGGGTTATAATCCGAACAATTCTGCAGGGGAAGGGGGATGTTGCGTTCACAGGGCCTCAGCTCTCGAGCGAGGCAGGCAAAGCACAGCCTGTCTTCACAAACAGGGACCTCAGGCGTCGGTGGGACGAGGTGTGGGAGGCAGAAGAACACCCACAGTTACCGTGCGAGCTGCCAGCCAGGCTGACAGACGCCTCTCTTGTGCTGTCAGTGCCTGGCTGTGCTTGATTTCAGCTTCCAAAGCAGAGCAGGCGGCTTTCAGCCCCGCTGCGGGTCAGAGCTGGCAGGCGAGGCTGTGACGGAGGTGGCATCACATCAGGCGTCTGCCCCAAGTCCCCAGGGCTGGTGTCCTTGTGCCTTGTCAGCAGTGGCGGATCAGGACGTGCCACGCAACGTCCCCATCGTGCTGACAGGGAGAAGTTCTCTTCGTATCTAACGTGCTCTCCAACCACGCCGCCGCCTCCTGTCTCCCATTTTCTAGGAGAGGACAGCGGCGGTAACACCGCCCGGCTCCGACAAGCCATTAACACCCCTTGTCAGAGCTGTCCAGCTGCACGGACAGGTCCCACGCAGCTTGGAAAGACAGAGAGGGATCCTACAAACCTGGGTGGGAGCCCACTGAAACGTCAGGGCTGGGGAAATCACCGTTCTGCACGCCGGCCTCGAGCACTCAGTGCCCTGCCTTAACTCCTTTCACCCGTAACGGTAAGCAGCACGATGCCTCCCAGCAGCTGGCTGCATCCTTTTGTTGCTACATAAGATGTGTGAGGATGAACCAGAGCGGACCAGAGGCCACGAACAAATCCTGAAAGATGTTCCTTCCCAGTCCTTTTAAAAAAAAAAAAAAAAACAGAAGTAACGATTTTGCTTGCCCGAACCACGGAGCAGGGCTGCAGAAGCAGGAGACACACGTGTAACAAAAAGCCTGCCGGCAGTCAGACACTTGAACCATTTCAAACACCTAAAGGCATTTTTTTCCTGCGCCAAACTCAAAGGCCGCTCGGCAAAAAGGAAACCAGCACCAGCCCTGGGATGGCAGTGGGATAACCGGGATGTGCTTCGGTAGCAGGGGGACGTTTCCCACTGCAGGGCTGATCTCGAGCAGCTCTCGCTCCTGTTGCCAGTGGGAACACACGAACTTCTGCAGAGCTGGAAAACACTAAAAAAAAAAAAAAAAAAAAAATCGTTATCCCATTCTTTGCCATTGCTTCCTGGCAGCAGGAGAAGCCTGATCCACAGGGTCGGGTAGCAGGGCACTGCCAGCAGCACCCAGGTCGTTTCACGGCCCCATCCGAAGTCCCGCTGGGTCTGCTGAGATGTGGGACCCGTTTCCATCTGCGAATCCACCGCTGTGTCTCCAGGTGACCGTAAATAAGATGAGAACTAACGCCTTTGAGGTGAAACATCTCAAGATGAAGGCAGCACGACCCTGGCCCCTCTCCCTGCTCTTGAGCAAGCCTCGCTGGGTCGCGGCACAGCTTCCAGCGCTGCTCCCAAGGTCGCTGCTGAGTGCAGTCGAAGTCTGGGGGGATTTCCCCGCAGCAGCTTAGGAATTAAGTCCTTTATCTTCCCATTAAAATGCTCCTCACAGAGAACAAGGCAACAAAGGACAAATCCGAGGAAACCGGCCTGACTCTCCTTGCTGTGCCTGCAGCACACCGCACCCGAGGGCCAGACCTCCCTGCAGAGAGGGGTTACAGAAGGAAAGGGGTAGAAAAAAAAACTCGGGAGAAGCAACTCTTCTCCTGAATCTACATGTGGATGTGGCAAACCACTCTCCGAGCACCAAGCGCTCCACGGGAATTGCATTCAGATCACCAAGGCTGGGACGTGAGTGGACCTGAAGCCTCATTTTGAAACAACAACAATTCTGCTGCGCCCTCAGCACGGGTGGCAGAACAACCTCAGCACCCGTGACACTCCCAGTCCTGCCACCTGCAAGAGCCGTCACTTGCCACCGTCACACATCCCCTGATCAGTGAGGAGCTGCCGGGCTCCTCCGAGGCAGGGGAACCCCCCCGTCACCACGGGCTGGCCTTCAGGTCCCACCTGCACCAGGGGACGTGACCGCAGCCACCTTCCCGGCAGCGAAGGCGCCCTCCTGCCCTTCCCCAAAGGGCCAAGAGGGGAAGCCCCTGCACACCCCAGTGCTGCCGCTGATGTTCCAAGCACCTGCCTTACCTCAGCTGCTCTGGATTTGCGGCAAGAGCCCTCCCGTGCTGCAGAAGGGCTGGGGAAGAGCACGTGCTCCTCTGGACTCCCCGTTCCCCAGCTGTGTCTTCAAGGCTGGCCCCCAAGAAGCCGTTGAGAGGAGGCAGAACCGCAATGGGACCAGGCAGGACGCTGTCACTCGCAGACACACACGTCTACCCGCTGCCTTCACGAGACGACCAGCAGAGAGCTGCGCCGGCCACCAGGAGGGGGACGTCACCCCATCACACCAGACTCAATCGTCCACACCACGCACCGCTGCGTCCTCTCGCCGGTGGAAGAAGAGGCTGTGTCCCAGCTGAGCCCTTCTGCCTGCGCTAGGTTTGAAGCCTTTCCTTTGTCCTTCCACCTCTTTTGTACCATACCTTTTTTCTGCACGCCTCGACTGTGCTCATAGATGCTTCTGGGAAAGGCAGGTGCCACCACGGGGACCTCACCTCTCCCCCACAAGAGTTAGTCACGTCTCCCCAGCCCTGTAACGCACTCAGAGCCTCCCCCAGAGACCCTGGTAACTCTTCCAAGGTCCTTGAACCATAACACCAAAGATCCAAGCCATCCCTGCCTTCACAGGCAGAGGAACCGGATCTGAGATGCCCAAGGACTTCTGAGACACGTAAGGTGACAGAAGCCAGCACCGACACGATGAGATCCAAGCCCCCTTCCTTCCCACGAGCCAGTCAGGCCTCGAGCGGCTGCACAGGGTGTCCAAAGGTGTCTGTGAGCACACGCTATTGGCAAAGAGGTCCTGGCCCTGCGCTTCTCTCCCTGCCCGAGTTCAGCCTTTGGGATGGCAGGACACTTCTCTTTCCATGAAACATTAACACGACTCTGGACACCTGCTGCCTGCACGTTTTGAACAAGGTGATCTGATAGAGAATGAGTAATCCAGTTAAGAAGTATTTAAGGAACTGGCCTCGATAAAGAAAAAAAATCACTTAACAGACCCACCTCTTGCTGGTCTGTGCTCCCAGCACCATTCTGCACACCAGCCTCATGCCAAGGAGGGATCCTTGTGCAGGAGGACTGGAGCTCAGGTAATTGCTACCATCCCCATCCTCCTGTCCTCTCTCTCCCCAGGAACATTACCCACGTTATTCTTGGGCCGGAAGGGATTTTATCATTTCAGCACCCCCACAAAGCTCCATTTGCCTTCTGTTGCAGGCTGTTCAAATCACTGCTAGGAGAACCAGGTCCCCGTGTAAACCGTGAGAGTTTCCAAACACAGGAACCTGACCCTTGGTGCTCTGGGAAGCCGGAGCCTGGGACAACCTTCTCCTGCCCAGAAGGACCCGAGGAAGGGCTACCACCACAGGAAGGGCTACCAGGGAAGCCAGAAGAAATATAGAAGGACACAGAGCAAAGACTCCATGCCCTAAACTCAGCACCTTTCTCCACTTCACAGCATTTCCACCAGCACGAGACCTGGGAGGAGGAAGAGAGCTTTCTTTCCTCCACCACGGTACCCCCCTCCCAGTAGCCCCATGGCTAAGCCCTGCTTGGTTCCTTACCGATGGACACCTTGGCAGAAGGGAGTGGGAGATGGCATTTTGCCACCACCCCGGTGAAGCTAATTTTTATTTTGGCTATGGAGAGAAGTTTTTAGTACCTGGAGGTTGCTTTAAAAGGAAAGAAACCAAAGCTGAATTAATGGAAGGGGCAATAGCTGTGCACATGCCATGAAGGAGCTCACGAGAGCTCTAACAGCTGGAAGCTCTCCTGGCAGCCACGGGAAAGGCACCCGGTTTGCAAGCAGGGGGAAGATGATGGAGCCAAAATCAGCACCGAGCGAAATGCGGATGCAATTTGTGGCTGCATTTTCAGCTGGGGCAGATCTCGGGCGTGTCAAACCTTTCGCCCCGGATTAGAGCAAAGAGGGGACACCAGTGGCCGTTCCCCACCGAGATCCAAGAGAGCTGAGGGCTTGGGCTGCCCAGGCAGGGCTCTCGAGGACCACCGGTACTGATCAGGAGGGGAAGGAGACGGAGGGCACCTCCGTGGCGTCAGCACGGCCGGGAGCTGCCGACACCGAGCCGGGGGGTCCCCGATAGGAGCAGAAGGGAGACGGGGTTACGCCTCTACCAGATACACACCCTTCGCCTTCCCCGGAGTGCTCACCTGGTCGTCTGCTGGCAAAAGGGCTTCTCAGCTGGCTGTGTCTCCCTGGGCAAAACCACGAGCGCTGAAGCTTGTGTGTCACCGGACTGCAGCAAAGGGCAGGGCTGGGCTGCTGCTGCGCGGCTGGTGGCGGCAGGGACCCCGCCGCTGGCGGGGCACGCGACAGGGGAGGGGAAATCAAACTGCTCGGGGTTAGTCGCAGCCACGAGGAAAGGGGTGGAGAAGGCCAAGGGCTGGCTGGCATGCAGGGAAGGAGGCTTGCCTAGCGGCTCCCTGGGGAGGTTAGTGGGCTGGAAGCCTTGCTGAAGGGCTTCCTCGGGGAGCTGGGGGAACCTGAAGCCCCGACCGAGCCTTTCGGGCAGCACGGCTTGCGCGGGGAGGCTGTCTGGTGGCTTCTCCACAAAGGGGTTGCTCGGGGCAATGGGGCTGACTGCCGGAACAAAGGGATTGCCCGGCACCGAAGCATCCTGCTCGCTCCTCTCCTCCGCTTCTGGCTTCCAGAAGTCAGCCTTCTTGAAGTCTATCTTGCCGTCGGCCGAGCACCGGCGCCGCGGCCCCTCGGGCTCGCCAGCGGATGGCCGGCCCTGAGCCTGCCCGCGCCGCCCCGCACCGTGCCCCCACGCCGGCTCCGGCCGGGGTGGGCTGTGCCCACGCGCTAACCTTTGGGGACAGCCCGCCGCCTCCTGCTCTTCCAGAGCCGTCCAGAAGGCTTCAGGCTGGCCCGAGTCTAGCCTGGAAGACGGGGTTAGTCCTGAAACACTCAGCTCCTCGGGGAACTGCTCCTGCTCCGCGGCCGTCTCCAACTCAGCACCGCCTGCCGGCCCCGGGGATAGAGGGGGTAAAGCTGGCTGGCTCCAGCTCTCCGGGGAGAGCTTCGACAGGCAAGTCTCAAACTGCTCGGCCACATCCTCCCCACTCATCTCCGACGGGTCTGTCCCCAGAGAGGTGTCCCCTTTGGCCAGCTCCGCAGCTTTTGCCCCCACGTCAGGCTCTGAGTCTGTGGCAGCACCCTCGGCATCCCCAGAGGCCGGGATCTCAGGCGCAGCTTCGGCGGTGGCGGCCCCGGGTGCAGTTGGGCTGGGAGGAGCTGGGACGGCCGTCTCGCCGCGCAGGTGTCTCCTCGGCAGCTCCACGTCCCCCTTCGGACCCTCCACACCTTCCCGCCGCTCCTCGCCGCCCTGCTGCCTCACCTTCGGGTCGCACACCTCCTCCTCGCCGTCCCCTCCGCCACCCGCGGCCGCGAACCACCTCGGAGGTTTGGGGGGCGGCGCAGACGCCGACGCATCCGAGCCGGGCGCCGCGTCCTCCTCCTGCTCCCCTCGCACACCCGTCCACGGGGAGAGGACGACGTGCCTCTCGCGAACGTCGGAGCTGAGCCTCACGCGGCCCTCGCCAGCCTCCAGCCGCATGCTCGCCTGCAGCCGGTACACCGAGGTCCTGATGTCGAACGTCTCCTCCTGGCCACCGGCGCCCTGGGGGTCCCGTCCCGGCTCGGGGGCCGCGGGGAACCGTCTCACCGCCGCCTCCGGGAGCACCCGCGGGGGCACGGCGGCGACGTTGCCCCCCGGCAGCGTTTCGGAGGCGGTCTCGGGGGGGAATTTGCTTCTGGGCAGGACGCAAGCGGCGGCGCGAGGACCGCTTTTCGCTTCGAAGGTGCCTTCGCTGAGGAACGGCCGCTGCCCGAACGCGCTCTCCTGGCCTATGCTTTGGGTGCTCTCCGACGGATCAGGAGCGGTTTCGGTGGCGATGGTCATCCACCCGTTCTCCCCCGCACTAGAGGTTTCCTCCTCGTTACTGTCCCTGTCCTCCCCGCCGCGTTTTTCAGCAGTTCGTGCCGCCGAAGCCTCCTTTTCCCCCGGGTTTCCCGACGAGAACGCAGGCGCCCAAACCATCGGCGTGCTGCTTTTCCTCCTCCTCCCCCCCGACCCCGCGGACACGGGGCTCAGCACGTCCTCTATCACGGTCGCTTCCTGCGTTGTGCTCACCAAGTTCGCCCCCACGTCCAAACCGGAGAAATTCGTCCAAGACCGTAGAGCCGGGGGCATTTCGCTGCCGGTCTGCGGCTCGGCCTTTTCGAAAGCCTTCGCCCCCTTCTCGGCCGCTCCGTCCGTGGGGCTCGCCGCGTCGGGATCGTCGATGAAGGCCATGCCCTCCGCCGCCACCGAAGCCAACAAGTTTTCCTTCTTCGGCTCCGGGTTGAGCCTGCTGGTGGCAAAGGCGTCGAAGGTGGCGTCCCACTCCGAGAGGGGAGGAGGACCGGCGGCGGCTTGCTCGTCCGGAGGAGGAAGGTCTCCGTGCGACGGGGGAGTGGTTTCTGGGACGGGGACGCCAACGTTTTGGGCTGGAGGATCCCTCTCCGGGTCCGTGAGCCTGAGGGAGGCAGAGGGACTGCAATCCGCAGAGGAACACAAGCTCCCAGCGACCTCTGTTGAAGCATGCGGCCCAGGCGGGAAACTAGAGAAAAAGTGAGTAGGTGAAGGAGAATTTAGTACCTGGTCAGCGAGGAGGTCCTCAAAGAAGGGATTGCTCTGCAGGGAGCTGAGGAAGGGGTTGGTAGGGGACAAGCAGCCAGGCTGGCTGGCTCCAGCAGCGGGAGGGAGGTTAGCGTTCAGCATGCTAGCGGCGGCGGGAGGAAACCGGGCAGGGGAGCGGGGAGGAAAAGGAGCAGGAGCAGCCGAGCTGGTTTCTACCTGAGGAGACACTTCCAGGCTGTGGAGGGAAGACAAAAGAGTCCTCCTGGTTAATGCCGTGACAGGGCTGCAAGCACACACACCACACACACGACAGACGCTCCGGCTCAAAGCAACGCAACGCTCGGACACACGCTCGTCTCTCTGGTTAGGCAGAGCGATGGCGATGGAGTCAGTGCGTGGACAGGGCATGCACTACGACAAGGAAAGGGCGGCCCTTCTCGAACAGTCCTCCAAGCTTCCCCCTCCTGCCTCAGCGAGCCCTACGACTCGGGAGCCGGGGAGGTTTCCCCACCTCCTGCGGCCCAAGAACTCGTTTCGTTTTCTGTCCCCTGCCGGTGCACACGGGGAGCCGGGCTGGGGTAAGAGCACACGAGCAAGTCTCTCCCAGCCTACCCAGAGCGTTGTCCGAATGCTCCTTCAACGGCAGGCTCGGTGCCGTGACCGCGTCCCTGGGGAGCCCGTCCCAGTGCCCGACCACCTCTGGGTGCAGAACCTCTCCCTAACACCCAGCCTGACCCTCCCCTGTCCCAGCCCCGCGCCGTTCCCTCGGGTCCTGAAGGTTTTCACGTTGTGCTGGGCACGGCGCGGACACCCCGCGACCGCAGCGCTCCCTGCCCCTCGACTTACCCGTGCTGGGACGGGGCCGGGCACTACGTGGGGCTGCGCCGACCCGTAACCGAGCGGTGCCACCTCGGGCCGCATCGGCCACGGCACAGCCAGGCCTGGCTGGGAGGTGAGGGGAGTCCTCACGGGAGGATCGTTGGAGGGGGATAAACACAATTTTCTTCTCTACTTTTCAGCCACCAGTCCTCGTGGAAAGGGGGAGCGCAGTCCGGGGGCTCTAGAAAGGTTCCTCTGGCCAAAAGCCCACGGGCAGGTGGAAGTGACCCTAACCCCAGCCCTCCCAAGGCTCTGCTGCAACGACCCAGCCAGCGAGGGACAGCGCAGGGACGAGACAACAGGACGCGGGCACCGGCTGCTCGTGCAGACGGGACGGGCGGGCACCAGCCCTGTGATGCTCAGCACCACGAGCTGGGGGAGCTGGTGCAGGTCTTGGTCTGCCCCCTCGGAACCAGCTCCTTTTCCCCGTGGAGCTTCAGCGACCCTGCTCTCGGCTTGGGAGAAACGCGGACATCGATCAGCCAGCACCGGGCGCATCAAATTTTAATCGAGGATGAATAAAGAAGTTTTATAAAGGAATTGTTCTGCCAATACGCACGGGGCACGTGCAGCCCGGACCCATCGCGGCATCAGCCCGCCTCACTGTCAGCGCCCTGCTCAACGGCAAGGTGGCTTGGACAAGTATTTTCACCTGTTATTACGGATGGTTTTGACACGAAAAAAACTAGGAATATTTAAAAGCACCAAAATGCCACCTTGAGGCAAACGCTAACGATTCGTGAAGGTGTCCTGGAAGCAGAGGGCTACGTGCCGGCAGCACGCCTCTGCCCGCAAGCGGTGCACGGTGCATCAGGACCTGCTCCCACTGCAGCAGGGCGAGGGACCCCCTGCTCCTCTTCTGGCAGCTTCAAAGCCCCGCTGCAAGCCCAAAAATACCCCACCAACTCCTCCTTCCTGCCCTCGTTTAAGGTAGGTCGCGCACACAGCGAGCGGCCAGGCTCTCTTAGAGCAGTTCCTGCGCCTCCTGCTCCTCCTTCCCACCACGGGCAGGTTTTACCCGGAATTTTCATCCTGCCTCAGCTCCCTCGTTGCCCAGCTGGGAAGCGTTGGGCACGCGAGGTGCCATCCCTCACCACCCACCGAAATTGGTGTCAGTTCTGAGCTCGGAGATGGCATTTGAAGGGCATCTGCCCGCATGCACGCAACCAAACCAACTCCGGCACGCACCAGACACTCTGCCAGCTGCTGCTTAGCAGAACTAATCATTCAGGCACCAAAAAGCCCCCCCAAAAACCCTTCTTTTCCGCTCAAATCAGCATCTCCCTCAGCGCTGCGGGCACAGACAGCTCGTGGGTGCCCTCTCCTGCTGTCACAGCAGCAGTGGTGGTCGTGGCACGGGTGCCCATCCCCGTCCATCCATCGTGTCTCCGCGTCTCCCCCCGGCACGTAACGGGGAGGACAACCCACCGGGGGCAGCCAGGCGTGCACCACTGCAGAGGACAAGTCTCTGAGCCGCCCAGCTCCTCCTGGGTGCTTTAAGCTCACGGGGAACACAGCAAACCTCCAGGAGAAGCGATGGGAGAAGGGGATGCAGCCTTGGATGCAGACCGGCAGCCCCTCCGCTGGCGCTGCACGCAGCGTCCTCGCCGCTCTGTGCTCTTCCAAAAAAACAAAAACAAACAAACAAAAAAAAAAAAACAAACCAAAAACCCACAACAATGGCCACGAGGCAGCAGAAGGCAGCGTGTCAGGGGCTGCACGGGGAGACGGGGCCACCGAGCTGTCCCAAACTCTCTCTGTTTGTTGCTTGCCGTCCCAAAGACCGCCAGGCTGCTGCTGGCGCTGAGCGGTGCCTCCACTCTCACGCCTTCCCGAACGCCGGAGGTGTGCCGGGCACAGAAACGTCCCCGGGCAGGAAGCAAACCCGTGCAAACGCTGCGTGGCTCCCAGCCCCTCGGCTGGGCGCACGTTAGCCGCGGGCTCTCCTTCACCACTTGCTGCAGGCTGACCTTTTCCTCCGATCTCCCTCGAACTGAGGCTCTCCAGAGGAGCGCGGTACCCGCGAACAGCCTTCATCTGCGGCAGGAGCCCGGGTGGAACCGAAGGAAACGCAGCGAAGTTCCCCTTCCGCACCCAGGGACGGGGCACAGCACCACAACACCCGCTTGCAGCTTCCCTGGGATGCTCACAGCGATTTTGGCAGCCCAGGGGCTTAACTCGAGCAGAGACCCCCCCAGGGGGCTGCGAACGGAGGCAGCAAGGGCTAAGCCAAGAGACGAGACCTCGGAGAGACTCCGCACGCCACCGGCCCACCTCTGCTCCTTGTTCACACTCGTACCCTTCAGTGATGTGCTCCAGACCAAGCTCCCTCATCCACGATTCTGCCCAAGCAGCGTTTGGTGCGCAGGAAGAGCGACCAAAGCCCGACCCAGCCAGCTCCGCCAGGCCCCAGCATTAAACGGCTTCAGGGCATTGACCAGGCCACGCCAAGCTGAATGTGTAAAACCAGAGCTCAAGCCCATCTTTTATTTATTTTTTTTTTTCCTGGTGAACATCCCTCCTCCAAAACCCCCTGCCAAAGGGGGATTTTCACCGCCCGTCCCCGTTCCTGCTGGTGCCCGCCGGGGCTCGCTCAGGGGCTGCACGAGCTGCTCTCGGGTACAACCTCCCAGCAGCATCCACCCCCTGGCTCTCCAACGCACCACTTACACCAGTAACCAGCATTAACCTCCCTGCTCCGGTTACCGGCCCGGTGCTGGCAGCAGACCCGCGCTCCCCGGGAGCAGAAATCCTGCAGAAACCCTGCTTCTCTCGGAGGAAGGACGCTGGAAGCGCGGCGCTGAGGACGGCACGCTCCTCTAGAGGGAAACCTCCGCTTGCAGCAGCCCGACGGAAGATCTCTGCTGACTCACCCACCTCCTCCCATCCCCAGCACGCCGCTCCGCCAGCCAAAATAAATAGCGGGTACCTTTCTGCCCTCGTTTATTTGTTTGGCAGCGCTTCCCAGGCGCATTTTAGCCTCCCAGCAGAAAAAAAAAAATAAAAAGAGAAAAAGAAAATATTGCTGAGCAACCGCCGGATGGAAAGTCTATTGGAAACAGCTCGTTCGGTGCAGGATCTGCCCCCCCCGGCTCGCAGCCTGGGTTTGAGGCTCGGTGCAGCCACCCCAGCCCTGCGGTTGCAGAGCTCCGGCCCAGCCCATGGGCAGGAGGGGGTGGGGGGGGGGTAACTGCGCTCTGCAGATAAAGAAAACCACACTTGGGCTGAAAAAAGCAGGGTTTTGGAGAGGGCAGGGCTCGAATCCAGCTGTAATGCACCGAGGTTAAGAGCTGTGCTGAAGGGGGGATGGAAAATCCCTCTGTGGGCCCTAGGAGAGCCGTGCCCCCATCACCTGGGGCCAGGATTTCCATGGACAGCCTGGGAACCCAATGCATGCCCCTGCCCGGGGAGGGGGCGGAAGCCCCTGAGGCACACAGGTCCCCCCCAGCACCTGCAGACGGGGTTTTGGTGGCTGGGCACCGCTCCCAGCGCCACGAACCTCCCATCCTTGCCCCAGGACGGACGGACGTGCTCTCGGGAACGCGGCACCGCGCTGCCCCTCGTCCCGACGAAAACAGAGACACAACCTCGAGATTTGCCCCCCCCCCCCCTCCCAAAACCACAGGCATAAAATAGCAGCAAAAAGCAGAAGTAGCGTCGGAGTGCAAGCAGATGCGAGCTGCTAACGGCTCGCGGGGGGGGGGGGCAGCGGGGCTGTGCCTTGCCCGGACGGCTCCAAGGCAGATGGGTCTCACCAGGGCTGAGCTGGCGCAGGCTTAGGGCCTGATTCACCATCCTGCCTCACGTCCGTTCCCGGAAAACACACACCCAGCAGGGAACGGGCAGGCACAGGCGTTTAAGAGTCACTCTTCACCCTTGAAGGCTCCTGGCAAGGGAGCAGCGCCAGCGTGTCGCACGTGGACTCGGGAGATACGGCGATGGGGTGAGGCGAGGGAGCAGCAGCACCCCCAGGGGCGCACCCAAAGCACCCTTGGGCCAGAAGGGAAGACATCCAGCTCTTTCCCTGGTCCTTTTTACCCCGTGCTTGATCCAAGGCAGATGCGAAGTTTTGCAGCTTGTGCGGACGCAGAACAGCGGAGGTGCAACCCTGGTGGCTCCTGCGATGGACTCGCCTGCAGCGCCGCCGTGATCCGCGGTGCCCTGGTTCTGGGGGCACGGAGCTCCCCCGAAACCTTCTTCCGATTTCCAGCATTTCAGAAATGAAGCTTTTTATGAGCGCGTGATGAAGAGCGAAGAAGTCGGGTCAATATTTGGCCTCTGCTGACTACGGAAAGAGGAGTGACAACCCAGGTGGGGAAAGGTTTTACGTTTTCCTCCCATGAAAGCAGAAGGAAAGGGCTTTAATCCACAAACGGTGACGATTTGCAAAAAAAGAGGGCGCAACTTCTCTTTTTGCCTGTCGCCAGGCACAAGATGCAGCCCCGTTTTATCATCCCGATTCACGCCGCAGGAAGCAGGACCTGCGGAGCTCTGATAACGTTGTGGGAAAGGCTGAAAATACTCAAACCGATTGTTTTAGCCCCAGGCCTTGCCTCAAATAAACCTGCTGAGCTTCTTCCTCACATACAACTCTCAACCACCGCAACCCTAAACACAGCAAACACCAAACTGCCTTTTTTTATTCAGGCCTCCCTCTCTCCTCCCACTTCCATTCAAGCTGATATCAAAGCCCCGCAGACACCAGGGGTTAGCAGAGCCTGGGTGAAGGCACGGTGGACAAAGGCACGTAAAGAAGGGCTGAGGACAGAAACACCCCGGGTAAAGCACGGGAGGTTTGCAGCGATGGGTCAGCAAGAACAACCCACAACAGAAAACTTCCCCGAAGTTCAAAGCAGCCTCGAGCCAGCCGCTTCCTCGCTCTACAAAGGGAGGGGTTTTGCAGAGCAGGCAGCTCGAGCCGAGCTGTGCCGGGCCTGTCTTCGCTGCAGGCTGATTTAAACCTGAACTGTAAGGCATCTTTCTAATTACAGACCTTTTGACTAATTACAGGGTGAGACTGCCGGTCTTGCAAACACGACGGCTTTTGATGCTCTCTTCCCCACGGCCCGCTGCAGGTGAAACTTGACCGAGCCACGACGGGCACCGAGGAGGCCCCGAGGCTGCTTGCTTAGCTACAGGAGCTGCAGAGCTGAAGTTTCCAGATCAGGAGAGTGGGAGGGGAAAAAAAAAAAAATCCTTGCTGCAGCTAAGTCAAAGTTGCAGCATAAAACTGCTCGATTCAGAGGACGGTTCCCTCTACGAAGCAAAGGTTAATCCGTCTCCAGATCCAGAAGTTACCCTGGTAAATGAGTAGCAGGCTTGCTTCTCCTCCGGATGCAAATGGACGCCTACAAAACACCCACAGACGAGCCCTGCTAGCGCTTCGATCGCACGCCTGAGAGAGAACACGCGTTTGATTATTGAAATGCAGACGGCATCGGCCCCTGTGTTCACCCCGGCACCGCCAGGACCTAATAAACCTTCCAACAGCTTCGGCTCCAACCGGCGGCCCGGCCTGCGAGGTCACCCAGTGTAAGGAAGAAAATGAGAAAAGCGAGAGTTCTTCATAACAGAAGAAGTAACGATGCTGTAATTAGTGGCTTGAGGAAGAGGAAGATCCGGGGAAGCAGGACTAAGCCTCTCCGTCTCCCTGTGATGATGGGAAGGACGTTTTTGCACCCGAGACTCGGTCGCTGGCTCCCACCACCCAGCCCGGGCCACATCAAGGACAAATGCTTCTTACCGGGCTGCCCAAAAGGTGCTCAGCCACTCTGTCCCCGAACCGAAACGCTGGGGCTCCTCGCTCCCAGCCCAGCACTTCGCCATTCTCCATCAGAGACTTCGCCAAACGTTTCGTTTAAGCCTCCCCTGCTGCACTTTAAGCTCGTTACTCCCCATCTGAAAATTGCCAAGCGCAATTAGAGCCCGTTCGGATGCTGGGGAACGTCCCAGGAGGGGCCCCTGTGAATCTGTTCCCTCCAGCCCGTGCTGCTTCAGAGGGATTCCTATTTTGGGGAGCAAAACCTGCAGCCGGAGGAGTTTCTCCTTATAAGACAGCCGCTTGTGGACGGGGTCCTCATCACGCCCGAAAAGAGGCGCCTGCAAAGCTGAGCTTGGGCACGCCACAGCAAACCGAGCCTAAGCAAAGCTTCGGCTCAGCTGGAAATTAAAAAATAAAATAAAGCAATCCTGAACGGTGATATTCTGTCCTTCCCCAGAGACCAGCTTCGTTTGGCCTCATGCAGAAGCAAACCCGCAGCAGGCAGCGCTCCTGGTAGCTGCAGCCTCCTGGGAAGAGGACGACGAGGATGCGCGGGAGGGAAGGGGCTGGCACCAAGCTCCTGCCACCCCTTGGCCTTAAAGGCTACGACGGCTACGAAACCCTCCTGCGGGTGGAGAAGGTGACAATTTTGGGGGCTGCCCCTGTCCCGGAGCTGCTCAGAGCCCCGTGCGCACCGGAGCAGCTGAAGTCGCGTGGAGCTGGCTAGGTGGAGGAAACCTCCTCGTTAGAAGCTCGGCCCGAACGAAAACCCCTCCGCTTAACAAATTAGGTTAAAGTCAGCCCAGATCAGAAAAATCCCGATAACGAATCGGCCCTCTGGATTCGACCAGCTGGTTATTTCCTCCAGCTGCTTTTAACCCCACCGAGCAATGATAACACGGCACCGTGCCCTCGGTCAGGCCCCGGACCCCCAGCTCAGCCGCTGGGGACTCTGGGGACAGACGTGGGCATTTCTGTGACAAACCCAGCACCAAAAGGGCACGGGCACCACGTCGTCTGCGCCACGAGCAGGGGCCGAGGACCTGGGGGGATGAATCGCCACGTGGAGGGAGAACAGTCGGAGATTTGTAGTCGGGAGCAGGGAAGGCTGGGGCGGGATAGGAAGAGGAGAGAGCAGGGCTGGGTTAGTTACTTCAGAAATACTAATTAATACCTCCGATTAACAAAGGACCGCACCCCGGGCCAGAGCAGCGATGCAGAGGGTGTGGAACGTCAATAAAAAAGCGATTGCATGTCGCTGCGTCCCCCGTCCTGCTCGGGATGCTAGGGAGCTAAT
The DNA here is from genome assembly GCF_009769625.2 of Cygnus olor. Lineage (NCBI taxonomy): Eukaryota > Metazoa > Chordata > Aves > Anseriformes > Anatidae > Cygnus > Cygnus olor. The sequence goes on along the minus strand of NC_049172.1, from coordinate 76,004,368 downwards.
TAAAAGGGAACAGATTTCTGCGTTGCCTTCGAGGCCACGGAAAGCCCGGGCACGACCACGCCGCAGGGGAATTCACCTCCCCTTCCCCAACCAGGGCACAAGGGTGGGGGGGGAGCACAAGAGAGGCGAGGTTCGGGGGAAAATATCCCCCCTTTTGAGGTGTACAACGCCAAGGGAGCATTCCCCCCAACTACGATCCCATCTGAGCGAGGGGGGCTGGTCCTCCAGCGGTGCCGGAGAGCATTTCCCAGCACAGCCGCGAGGTTGGGGCAGGCGGATCCCAGCCCGGGCACCGACACCCGCGTGTCACTGACCTGGGTTTCTGGGGGCTCTCTTTGGGCTCCTTGGACGCGAACCAGCCGCCGGCCCTGCTCCTCTCGTCGCCTGCCGCGGGCGAGCCTCCCGTTTTCTCTCCCTGGCCTCTGCCCCCGGCGTCGCTCTTGGTGCCCCCGTGGTGGAAGAAGCCGCCTTTGGGTTTCTTCTCTTCCTTCCTCGATTCTTCCGCCTGCTTCTCCTGCCGCGCCTCCGCGGAGACCACCAAGGGCGCCGCAGCTTGGGTGGGCTTGCTCTCCGAGCGGCCGCTCTCCTCCATCCTGGCTCTGCCCAGGTGGTTGCTGAGGGTCACGGCTTTGGTGGACACCTTCAGCTCTTCCTGCAGGACTAAGCTGGGAGGAGACGGGATGAACCTGGGCTCGTCTCTCTGCTGCGTCCTCTCGAAGCCCCCCCAGGGTGCTTCGGGGGGCTCCGGGTGCAGGGGGGCGAAGCCGAAGCCCTCCTCCGGCCTCCTGGGGCCGCCGGGCACGGGCAGCGGCGCGGAGCTCCGCGGGGCGGGCGTGGGGCTCTGCAATGCAGGCTCGTCGCCGTAAACGTGGCTGCCGTTGATGCAGAGGGAGGACCGGGACACGGGGTCGCTCTTTGGCTTCAGGCTTTGGATGGCTTTCGGCTCCAGGACCGGGCTGACCTGGGAGACGTCGTCGCTGAACGCTCTCTTGTGGGTCAGCCTCGGGGACGGCAAGAAGTCCCTCACTGCAGGGACAAAACACAAAGCAGGTGAGGCCCCGCGTGAAGGGCACGAGCAGCCTTATCTGCTACTTGCAAACGCCGAGGAGATCTGCAAAATTACACCGTTTTTCTCCCTCCCAGGCTCTGCCAGTTACTGGAAACACAAAGCACCGGTCCCGAGCACGAGGCTGCACAAGCTACACAACACACACGCACAGCACCTCCCGCTGCGGGATCCAGACACGGGTCTTTGCGAGACAAAACCCTCGTCTGAGAGGATCCGAGATCTATAATAAATGCGAGAAGCCATCCAAAAGCTCCTTAAAGGGCTCATGCTTCGGTGTGGCTTAAGAGTTCGCATTGAACAAAAGCCACCGAGCCCCTGAGCTCCGCTCCGACCGCCAGGTTTGCGTGGCACAAGCCAGGACGGCGCAGCGCCTGCTTCTCCCTCCGGCAGCTGCTGCCAAATGCTCAGCAGGCTTCAGAAACTCCCCGAGGAATCGCATTAGGTGATGCAGAGCTGCTCTGCCCTCCCCGTCTCCCTCACCACGGCACCAGCCCGGTGCCTCCGCTGGCTCCGGCCGTGCCCAGGACGTCACCCAGCAGCGCGTACCCCGGGACTCCCACCCCATCCGGGAACCGGCCTGTCTCCAGCCCATTAAGCCACTTAATCATATATTTTGTTTTCAAGGGACAGCAAGAATTAATTCACTACAAGGGCCTTTTTTGTTTGCCAATCGCCGCCCTCCCAGCGCCAAGAGCTGGGATTGCTTTAATCACCAGGACCCGGTCACTGCTTCGCCCCCCCGGCCGGCAGCACCTCGTTAGGCAGCACCTCGTTAGGCAGCACCGCGCTGCTTCCCTCCTCGAGGGCCTCCGCCACGAGCCGGTGTTTGCGACCTGTTTTGGGGTGGCAGGGGAGAAACGGCCCCACGCCACCCCTGCACCCTACTGCCCATAGGGTTGGTGGCGCGCGGGCTCGTGGCGCGCAAGGTGTGCGTGCAGCAGCGCGAACCAGCCCCGCCGCGCAAGGCTGTCTGCCCACAGGCTTGGCGTTAAAAGCAAAATTTTGGATCTTTTCCCCCATTCTGGCAGGCAGGGAGAAGGTCTCGGAGGGCTCGTGCAGGACGCTGCTCCTTAGGTAAGCAATTAGTTAACAGATTTGCAGGAAAGCCGCAACAGCAACAAAGAAAAGAAGGGAAAAAAAGGCTGGGGGTGGGGGGGGGAGGAGAATGAAACCCGTGATCCTCTTACCAGAGCGCTCCGTGGACAGGCTGCTGTGTCTGCTGGGGGATTTGGTTACCTCGGCAGCGTTTGCAGCCAGGCCCAGGCTGGCCGAAGAGACGGTGCTGTCGGAGCCCAGCGAGGTGTTGGACTGCGTCAGGGACGACTTGCGCAGCTTGCTCTTCAAGAAGCCCTTGATTTTGGACTTCTTGCCCCCGATATCGAAGTCATCCTCCCCGTCGAGGGCGCCCACGCTGCTGGGGATGATGGCAGAGGCCGACTCCAAGTCGTATTTCTTCTTGCCCTTCACCTTGTCCTTCAGCTTGCCGAAGGGCGAGCGCGGCTTGTCCTTCACGGACAGGTCGAACATGCTGGCCGTCAGGTTGTTGCGCACGAACTGGACGCTCACTTCGACCTCGCCCCGCTCCTTCTCCTTCTTCCCAGCCTTGGAGTGCAGCTTGTGCCACCTGGAGACACGGAGAAAAGAAAAGGAAAGGCGTCTCCGTCACCTCCCAGCGCTGCAAACCCCAGCGCAGGGGTGTTGTAGGGCAGCAGAGCTCTGCCACCGTCCCCGCGTGTGCGACCGGGCACACACCGACATCGGGCACCCCCGTGCATCTCAGGGGCATGTTACCAGTGGCCAAGCTCTCCTCTGCCATCTGGAAGGTTGCTGCGAGCCCACGTTTTTAAAAAAAGAGAAAAAAAAGACAGCTTTGTGCCTGCTTTTTGGTGCTTAGAGGCAGTGACTCAGAACAAATCCTTCCGTTCGGGGTCGGTGCTGCCGTGGCACAGGAGCTCAGGGGCACCAACACGACGTTATTCCCGTGGTTAGAGATGGAGGACGCAACACGCCTACACGCCTGTTGGTTTATATACATTATACTCTCTATATTTATATAATACCACCCCCAATACCCCAGTTCTGCAGAAACGTCACCAGAAACGAAGCAGCCAGAAGCCCAAAGCGGAGGCAAAAGGCTTGTACCTATCTCACGGCCCTAAACGCAGACTTTGGTCGGCAGCTCTGCGCACGGAGATGGGGCAGCACGGGACACGGGGGAAGCAGTTCTTCCTAAAACTGCCGTCCCGCACCCACCAGCCCAGCATCCTTCCCCGCCTCCTCCCGCAGCGCTGCCGGGGCAGGACGGGCTGATCTCCGCACCCAGGGCAACCCCCGGGTGCCCCGAGGGCACGATAGGGCTGTGCCACGGGACAGGGACCCGGTAACGCCTCCGCCACTTATCACACGGCTGCGGGAAGGCAACGAGACCCGGTCGGTCCCGGGTTTGTCCCCGCAAAGATTTCCTCCCAAACCCCCGAGGCAGAGGAAGGAGAGACGGCCGTGGCTTTGCTGGCCCCAAAACCCAGCCCGGGGATTTGCAGGGTCCTCCAGGAGCTGGAAGAAATCTCTAAGAGGTGCGTTAACCCCGTCCCAGTGACTTCCCAGCAGCTGAAAATCCCCGCCGAGTTTCCCATCCTTAGCGTTGACTGGAAAGGAAAAGAGAGGGCAGGAAAATGTGAAGCGACGGGGGACGGGCGTGACCCTGCTGAAATCACCGGGGCGAGGAGGAAATTCGAACCACGTCCCCGAGCGGTTCCTGAGTTCCCAAATCAGGAGCCAGCGAGAAGCAGGAGCAGCAGCACTTCACGGGGTGAAATCCTCCCCGAGCCCAAAGCCCTGTCCCAAAGCTCATCCTCTCCACCCCCACAAGATGCCAAATTTAAAGTACTCAGCACCAAACCCTGAGGCTTGAGAACACCCGGGGCTGCAGGAAGACGCACCGAGCCCGCAGCCGGACCTGGGAGAGGTTCGGAGCGGGGGACGAGCGACGTGCGGCTGACTCATGGGACGGGAAAGATCCCGAGAGGCATTTTTATACCTTGCCTCACCCCGTGGAAAAAAAAAAAAAAAAATCAAGAGCGAGAGAGAAAATCTGGGTGGGTGAACGCGAGGAAAGGCGAGGATGAGGAGATGAAACAGCCCGTAAAGCCCTGCACCGCATCCCCCGTCCGTCCCTTCTAACGCCGCAGTCATTAAACCTCATTTGGTTGCTCGCCGGCGACGCCTTTAAAAGAACAAGCCTTAAACCTGCCTCAGAAAAATACCAGCTCAAGGAAAACCTCTGCTTACACTGGCACAGGACCACGGAGCTATTTTGGGCTCCCGAGAGCCAACCGGCAGCCGGTCGGAAACACACCTCGGCGAGGGCGAAGCGGCGTTTTTGGGCAGGGCTCCCAGCGGCTGGCACACGCTGAGCCTTTCCACGTCGGGGCTGTTTGGGGGGTTTTGTCGTCTGTTTTTTTGTGTTTTTTTTTTTTTAATCCTCCCAGAGGCCTGCCCGTACCTGAAGGGGGCTGCAGGAAAGCTGGAGAGGCGCGCTCAGCACCCCATCCTGCTCCTTCCCTCGCGCCCTGCGGCTGGGCACGAGCCCCCCAAAGACGCGGAGCGCGTTTGCCCCCTCGGGCACCGCGTTGGGTGGCGCAGGGGAAGGGCGCAGCGAGCCGCCCGCCAGAGGAAACCACGACCGGAGAACTGGCTCCCTGCAGGCGCCCCGGTAAAGGGGAAGCAGCTGGGGCCCCGTCGAGCTCTCCGGATGCAAAACGTTCCCTCCTCCTGCTTCGGGATCACCGCGCGTCGGCACCGATGCGCGCTCGTCTAGGTCAGCGCCCTTCTGCGGCACATCCGGACGCCTTCCCCGTGCCGAGGCTCCTCTCTCCTCCCGCTCGCCTCCTCCAAGGAGAGCGGCGAGAGGCAAAAGGCAGATCGGGGAGGAGAGCCCAGCAGCTATTTTCTGCCGCCGCTGCCGCTGGGATCGATCGGGAGGCGCGGAGAGCAGCGCGCTGCCCCCATCCTCCCTCCAGCAGCGGCCTGGGTCGGAAAGTGCTGAGCGAAGAGGAAAAATAGAAAATAAAAAAACAAACCTCCTGGCGTGGAAAGGGAGCGGAGGAGCCGGTGGTGAAGGAGGGCAGGGGGCCACACCGAGGAAGCCGCGCTCGGGGTCAGCGCCTGGCCCGTGCCCTCCCCGCTCCTGCGCGCGAGTGACCTGGATGAGGGAGGCTGGGAGCCGGCAGGGCACGGACCGGCATTTCCCTCCTCGCAGCCAGCAGACAAATGTCACACGAAGCCTGCTGTCCCCACGCGGCTGGGGAAGCTCCCAGCCCTCCGTCAGGCCACGGGTGACCGCTTACAGGCGGCACGGGGAGCGCCCCGCGAAGGCGGCGCTCCTGAAAACGCCGCGTTGGGCATCCAAACCCGAGGGCGAAGGCGCCCGGGTGCTCCCAAATCCATCAGGGAGAAAATGCGCTTGGGTTTGAGAGACACCTGGCTGCCTCGGGCTGTCCCCCAGCTGCCGAGATGGCTCGGGGGGCACGGAGCCAAGCCTTAACGGAAATAACCGTGCAGAGGGGACACCCCAGGGGGAGACCGAGCCCAGGCTTCCCGTCCCTCGCCCCTTCCACGGCCCCCCACGACTCCTTCAGCATCACATCACGCACCGGCAGCTCGGCGGGCGGGCGTCCCAAATTCCTGCAGAGGTCTGATCCCGAGAGCCCTCCCACGCGCCCCGGGGGCACCTTCGGCGGTGGTGTCCCAGTCTCACTGCCGGACCGGTCCCAGCGCTTCGCCAGCGGCAGGGTTCCTGAGAGCCTCCTTGGGCGGCCAGGTCACTCGGGGACCCTCACGTTCGGGGATGCAGGCAGGGAAGGACGCACGGACAAGGGGGTTCCTGCAGCTCTCCGGCAGCCAGCCTCCTCCCCAAAGCTCATTCGGTGTGGACGGGGCGGCCTGAGCTGCAGGACGGAGCCAGACAGCCCAGCACGGAGCCAGAGCCTCGTCCCCGGCCGCACCAGCCCGTCATTTACTGCTGAATCATCCCTGCACCAAGGTCAGCCCCGCTGCCAGAGGAGCCCCACGTCTTTAATTAGCGACAGAGACAGGGCTGGGGGCAGCCCAGGGCCCCGGAGGGGGGGGAGCAGGAGAGCGCAGAAGAGGAGACCCAGGGGAAAACCCCAAACCTCTGCAGACGGGGCACGGCTCCTTCTCCTGAGGGACCGCGGGGAGGAAGCTCACCGAGCCCAGAGGGGAAGCAGAGGGTGGCAAACGGCCCAGCCGGCCCCGGGGAGTTTGGGCTCCCCATCTGGGGTCTGCGTTTTCGATGCAGCTTCCCCCGCCGGCGCGGGGAAACTTTTCTGCCGGGTAGGTTTGTTTCGTGGTGGTTTTGGACGGCCTGGTTCGCAAGGCGATCCCCGCGAGCCGCCCGGAGCACAGACGGAAAACAAACCCAGGCTGATCCCCCCCCCCCCCGCGGACGGGGAAGGAAGGGGAAGTCCATCTCTCCAGGCGTTGTTCCTCCGAGAGCTCGGAAACAAGCCCCAACGAACCGCTCGTCAGGTAATGGGGCGTGCTACCGAGGCGACCCTGCCCTGCTCATCCCGTGGGTCCAGCTCCGACAAGACCAGCCCGGCACGTATCCTCGGCGCTGAGGGCACGAGGTCTGTCCCAGCAAGGTCCTGAGCATCCCTCACCACCTCGCCTTGGTTTTGGGGGCCTAGGGGTGGCCCCAAATCCGCGCCTGCCACGTTCGGGAGCTGGAGGAGGGAGCAGGACAGAGAGCAGGGATGGGCAGGAGCTATCGGCAGCAGCAGCACGGGAGCAGCCACGCGCAACTCCACTGCGCGTCAATTTGTGCTGAAAAGCCTGGAGAATTTCTCCAGCCCGGCACAGGACGGGCAGGGAGGAAGACGAGGGGAGGGAAGATGGAAGGAGCTGTAAAAAGGAGCATGAAACTTTTATGAACGGAGAGGAGAGAGTAATAGCTGGAGACAGCGACCGGGCTCCGCAGCCGTATTCATCTGCTTACGCTCCGGGGCTTCCAAGGTTTGCATCCTCCGTGCCCGTGGATGCCCCGACCCGCCAGGCAGGGGGGATTAGGACCGCTCTGCTGGCCCCAAAAGCACCAAGAAGAGGAAGAAGCGAGCCCTGAGCCATCTCCGCGGGATCCCAAAGCGAGGAGCTGCTGGGTGGGCTCCCCCGGCGCACCTGCAGATGCTGGGGCACTGAGCAGGAGGTGAAAATGAAGGCAGGGGTGGGCAGGAGCAGCACGTTTTTCCTGTGAAGCCTTCTCCAACAAGCAGGGCTCGCACAGAGAACCAAGCGCCTAGAGGCACGAGGCTCAGAGCAGCCCGGAGGAGCACAGAGGCTGGGAGAACACCCAAACCCTGTGCCCCCGCCAAGCCCCGAGCTGCAAAGCCCTGGCCAAGGAAGCCGATCCTCACAGACACGGGCAGCAGGCAGAGCACCCCCCGACCTGCGTTTCGGCAGGACCGGCCTCTCCTGCCCCTGCCTCTGCCCGCGGGGTTTCGACACAGCACAGCATTTCCTGGCTCGGCCCCGCCGAGGGGATGCAATGACCCCTCGGGGCTGCCTTTCCAGCCCCAAAACGAGGATTTCGTCACAGCCCACAGCGTCCGAGGCCCTCGCCGTCGGCCTCAGCCACCCCCAAGAACCCGCTTTAACATTTTTCACCTCCCAGACCCGCTCCAAGGGCACGACCAACAGCTGCGGAAGGACCAAAAGACAGCCAGGGAGCCCCGGCAGGGATTTGGGGACCATCCCTTCACCCCAAGGATGCTCCTCACCCCTCCGAGGTCCCTGTCATGACCATGGGCAGGGGTGATGGGACCTCCTGGGGGTCTTCCCCAGCACCCCGGGGCCACACCGAGCTCAGGGCAGTGTCCCCCAGGGTGCCCCAAGGGCTTTAGCTAGGAAGGGTCGGCACCCAGAGGAAAGGCATCGCAGGAAGGATTTGTGCCCCTGGCCTCAGGCTGCTTCCACGAGGGACATTTCCACGGGTGACTTTGCACCAGGGCTCCGGGCAGGGATGGAGAAAGGATGCCAACGGGACCTGGTGCTGTAAAACCCAGAATTTTGCTCTTTGATGCCCCAGCTCCAGCACCCACGTGTTTCCACACGAGCAGGGCTCCATCCTTCCCACCAACACAAGAAGCCGCCACCACAATCAACGCAGAAAAAGCTCCGGGCAGAGCCCTTTGACCAACAGGGTTAAAGCCAGGGGTTAAAAATAAAACCACAAGTCAGAAGTGAGGAACGATGCTCTGCACCGCGGCTGTCGCCAGCCCTGAGCCGTAGAGCCTGGTTTAAGCGCTGGGATACCCAAAAAGGCCACGGGAGCCCTCGGGCTGCTCCTGGGCGGCTCCAGGAGCGGATTTTCCCCCAGACAAAACAGAGACGTTCAGAGCTGAACGAGGCAGCTCATAAATGCCACCGGACGCCGGCCCACGGCCCCGCTCCGAGCCACGGGTCCAAGTTTGACGGCACTTTTTCCATCGGGCTGAAAACAAGGAGAAAAATCACCACCGGGAAAGTTTCCGCCCAGCAAAACTCAGCAGTAAAACGAGAGCAAGGTCAACATGCTGACAAGCAAGGCCTGTTTTGGTTTGTTGTTGTTTTTTGTGGGTTTTTTTTTCTCCTCTTTTTTGGGCCCTTTTCAAGCCCGCAGCAGTTTCATGCCTCGGAGCAAGGGCTGCAGATGGGGACCTAAAACCAAAAGGGCACCGAGGGAGTTCCCCGTGCCCCGAACGCTGCAGAAAAAGGGAAATGTGCGGGGGATGAGGGGCAGGAGCAGGGCTCAGCCCCACGGCATTCACCAGCACGGTAACACCAGCTCCCTCCCTGCCACTGCCCCACCTTGTCCCCACCAGGGTTATCTGCATGGCACAGCCCGTGCCTGGAGGTGGGGAGTCTGGGCTTATTTTGCCATTTATTCTTTTTTTTTTTTAAAGCTGAAAACTTCCTCCTAAACAAAGCTGTTGGTGACGGGGCCGGGTGAGGTGCCAGAAATTGGTTCCCCCTGTGAAAAACGCGCAGCCCCGGCGGCGTGCAACGCTGCGAGGCGGACAGCGAGGAGATTTTTTTTGTAATATTTGCCAAAAAACAAATGGTTTTGACTTGCAAGCTCCGCTTTGGGGGTTAACGTGAATGTAGATGCTCAGGGTGCAGCCGGAGATGCCCCCCCATGTTTTCTATGCTTGCTCCCATCCCGGAGGCCCCGGGTGAAGATAAAAAGCCTCGAGAGCTCCAGCGAGGGGAAGTCGGTTCTCCTTATGCAAGCAGAGCTACAGGAAGGGAGGGAGACAAACAGCAAAAAACAAAAAACAGGGCACCCCCAGCCCTGAGCCCCAGGGCCTCGCACCCCAAGGCCTCACACCCCAAATCCCACTGGGGCCGCGGGCACGCATGGCCCAGCTGGGGCGGACCTTGCCCCACAGAGCAGCGATCCCTGATGCCCAGACCTTTGCCACGAGCCCGTTAAACCTTCCTGGGATCACCACAGGCCCCTTAAACCCTCCTGGGATCACCACAGGCCCCTCTCTTCACAGGGCCGTGACGCTGGTTTGAATTAGGGCCGAGCTGAGGGAGCCAGGCCCGGCTTCTCCCCGGCGCCGCCCGCTAATAAAAGCGAAATAAACGCCGGGGGGGGGAGCACTCAGACAGCAGCTTCGGGGTTTGTCCCTTTTTCTCCCAGTTTAGGGCTAGCAGGAGTGGCTTGCAGACACAAATGAGCCACAGGAAAGCGCTCGTGACCCCTTTGCACGCTCGTTGCACTCCCGTCAGCAAGGCCGTGCCCGGGTAGGGGGGCGAGGGATTCGTGGGCCAGCCGAATTCCTCGGGTCTGGGGCACGGAGGAGCTGGGTGTGCGTGGAGCCAGGCTCAGAAAGTTCTTCCCTGAAGGAATTTCATCCGCATTCCTGCCTCTCTGCTGCCTGGCAGAACGCTGGGAAGCGTCAGGCTGTTTTTAAACCCTTCTGGGAGGAGGAGGAAGGACGGCAAGTCCTCCGCCCGCAGGGGGATCCCTGCTGGAGGCAGCGCCTCATGGGGCTGGGAGCAGGACCCCGGGATGGGGAACAAGACTGGGACAAACTGGGACATGGCAGCGAGACGTCCCCGGGGGCTGCAAAGCCACCAGACCCCGCATGGATCCATGCCACAGTCTCCTGGGGGGGCCTTGTGGCAACCCAGTTCCCGGAGGAGGAGGGATGCTGGGGTATTTCCAGCCCCGTGACTACGTTTGGGGTGATGGGGAGCCCTGTGACTCCTTGCCCCCTGTGACACCTTTCTTGGTGCTCCCACGGACCCCGCAACACCTCATTGCCTTCAATCCCCTTTGGGGTACACAGGGATCCCATAGCACCCTATGCCCTGTGATGCCCTTTGGGGGCTCAGATGGACCCTGTGACACCCCGTCTCCTGCAATCCCCTTTTTGGGGCATGCACAAACCCCACAACACCCTACTCCCTGTGACACCTTTCTGGGGCCATGCACGGACCCTGCGATACCTCATTGCCTGCAATCCCGTTTTGGGGGCACATGTTGACCCTGTGACATGCTGTTGCTTTCGATCCTGTTTTTGGGGCACGCATGGACCTGGTGACACCTCGTTACCTGCAGTCGCCTTTTGGGGGCACCCAGGGACCCTGCAAACTGTTGTTACCCGCAAACCACTTTTTGGGGCGCGCACAAGACCCCATGACACCCCATTGCCTCTGGCTCCCCTGTTGGGGCCCACATGGACCCGGTGACCCCTCCTTACCTCCCACCCCCATTTTGGGGTCCACACGGACCTGGTGACCCCTCCTTACCTCCCACCCCCGTTTTGGGATCCACACGGACCCGGTGACCCCTCCTTACCTCCCACCCCCATTTTGGGGTCCACACGGACCTGGTGACCCCTCCTTACCTCCCACCCCCTTTTTGGGACCCACGCAGCCCTCACCCCCCCCCCCCCCCCCCCCACCTCCCACCCCCATTTTGGGACCCACAGCCCCCCCGCCCCCACACAGGATGCTCCCAGGGACCCTACAACACCGCCCCCCACACAACCCCCTGGGGGGGACCACACACAGACCCTACGACACCCCAACCCCCCCCACCCCGGGATGCCCCCCCCTCCCCCACCCCCCGTCCCCTCCCCCACTCACCCCAGCTCCGCGGCTCGGCCGGGGGGGCCGGGCAGGGCAGGGCCAGGCTGCAGCGCCCCAGGAAGCGGTCGGCCCCGAGCAGCGCCCGCTGCAGCACGGTGACGGTGAGGACGGGCGGGGAGCCGGGCCCGGGGGGCAGCTCCAGGGCGCAGCCGTCCTGCCACTCGGCGCTGCCGCCGCTCCGCTCCGCCACGGCCGTGCGGTGCCGCTGCCGGCCCAGCTCCAGCACGGCGTACACGTCGCCGGGACCCGCTGCTGCCGGGGCGCTGCCCCCGGGGCCGCCGCCGCCGCCGCCCTTGCAGCGCAGCCCGCGGGCCCGCACCGCCGTCACCTGGACGTGGGTGGGCAGCCAGCACGGAGCCGGCTCGGCGGGCAGAGGGGCGGCCCACAGCAGCGCCATGGCCGGCACGGCTCGGCTCGGCTCGGCTCGGCTCGGCCGGGCACGGAGCGGCGCGGCCGGGCTCGGTACAACGCAACCGGGCTCGGCCGGGCCGGGCCCCGAGCCCCCGCTGCCGCTGCCGCAGCCGGGCCGCAGCGGGAGCCGCCCTAAGCCCCGCCCCCGAGCCACGCCCGTGCCAATAAGCCACGCCCGCCCGCCCTAGGCCACGCCCACATCGCCAAACCCACGTCCGTTCACCCCCAAACCACGCCCGTTCATGCCCGAAGCCACGCCCACATCATCAAAGCCACGCCCGCGGCCCCACCCATATATCCAAGCCACGCCCCCTTGTCCGTAAGCCGCGCCCACATCGCCGAACCCACGTCCGTTCACCCCCAAACCACGCCCGTTCTTGTCCAAAGCCACGCCCACAACACCCAAACCACGCCCCCTACCCCACCCATACACCCAAACCACGCCCGCTCACCCCCAGGCCACGCCCACACACCCCTAAGCCACGCCCGTACACCCATAGGCCACACCCACATCGCCAAAACCACGCCCATTCACCCACAAACCACGCCCATTCTTGCCCAAAGCCACGCCCACCTCGCCAAAGCCACGCCCACCCGCCCCCAAGCCACGCTCCAGTCTCGCCCCAAAGCCCCGCCCCAACGCGCGGCCCCGCCCCCTAAAGCCCCTCCCCCGCGCACAAAGCCACGCCCCTGCAGCCCCACGCCGGTTGCAGAAGCCCCGCCCCCTCTCGGTGGCCACGCCCCTCCTCGGGTGGGAGGGGGCTGCAAGGGGCGGGGCCCAGGGGCTGGGAGCAGGGGGACGGGGGCGCTGCAAGGGCGGGTGTCGGCTGTCGGCTGTCTGTCGCGACAGGGCGGGGGCCTGCCGTGTGTCCCCACGTCCTGCGGCGCCCCTCTGCGCACCCCGGGGCTGCTGCTGGCAGCGTTCCCCGTGCTCGTGCCTGCTGCACCGTGTGCGTGGGTGTGCACGTGTGTGCGTGCACGGGCATAGGTGGGCATGTGTGAGCATGCACCTCCTTGTGTGAGCACGCACCTGCTTGTGTGTGCACGTCTGTGCATGCACGGCCATGGGTGTGCATATGTGGGCATGTGTGAGCATGCACCTCCTTGTGCGTGCATGCATGGGCATGGGTGTGCATGTGTATGCATGCACATGTATGTGCACGTGTGTGCATGCATAGACATGTGTGCATGTGTGGGCACGCACGGGTATGTGTGTGAACGTACAGCATGTGTGTGCATGCACATGTGCGCATATGCGTGCATGCATGGATGTGTGTGCGCATTTGTATGCGTGTGTGTGTGAATGCACAGGCATGTGTGCTTGTGTGTGCATGCACGGGCATGTGTAAGCATGTACCTGCTTCTGTGTGCACGTGTGGGCTTGCACAGGAACGGGTGTGCATGCACAGCCATGTGTGAGCATGCACCTGCTTGTGTGTGCGTGCACATGCCTGTGTGCATGTGTTGGCATGAATAGGCATGTGTGTTCATGCACTTTCTTGTGTGAGCATGCATCTCCTTGTGTGTATGCACATGCACATTTGTGCATGCACGGGCATGTGCGAGCATGTACTTTCTTGTGTGAGCATGCACTTGCTTGTGTGTGCGTGCACATGCATGTGTGTGCATGCATGGGCATGAATAGGCAAGTGTATTGATACGCTTGCCTGTGTGAGCATGCATCTGCTTGTCTGTGTGTGCACATGCATATTAGTGCATGCACAGGCATGTGTGAGCATGCACCTGCTTGTGTGTGCATACACGTCCATGTGTGTGCATGCATGTACAAGTGTGTGCATGCACAGGCATGCCCATTAATGCTTGTGCATGCACTTGCTTGTGTGAGCATGCACCTGTTTGTCTGTGCGTGCACGTGCTTGTGCGAGCGTGCACCGTTTGCAGCAGGAGCACCCCGCGACCCTCCACCCAGCAGACCGAGCGGTGCAAAGCCTCCGCAGTGCCTTGCACAGCGCCGTGCCCTTGGACACAGCCCCGGTGGCAGCAGCACCCGGTGGCCCCGCGGGGCTGTTCCGCAGCCGGGGTGCCACCGGGCCCTGCACCACTTCCCCCTTCCTCTAAACACCCGGAGCCATTTCCCACGCAGCAAACGGGAGAGCGCACCCGGCCCCGCTCCTAATAAGCAATTAAAAACCTCCCCGGCGAGCCTAATAACCTCACCGCACGGCAAAAATCCGCCTCTCCCCGGCCCCTCAAGCAAGGTCACGCCGAGAAACCGTGCCGGGGCTGTTGCACCGTGCTGGTCGGGGTGTTCGGGGCGCTATCGCGGGGCGATCGCAGCCCCCCGGGGCCAGGGCCCCGATGCCACCGAGATAAGGCTGGCGGCGGTGGCACGGGTCAGCGGGACGGGGCCGGGGCCCTGCTCTATCGGCCCCATCGCCGTTCCGCTCGGCCAGCGGTGGGGCACGGGGCCGACCCCCCCCTCCCCCCCCCCCTTGCGCTTATTTTTCTCTCTGCCCTGGCCCCATGCAAATTTCCCACTAAAATGCGCCTGCGACGGGGACAACAACAACAAAAAAAAACGATTTTTTTTTTCCAGCGAATTTCTTATCGCCGCCGAGACGAACCGAAATCCAATTATACCTCCGGTGCCGGTGCCCGGCCCCGCTCCGCCGCCGCCTCTTATCCCTGCGCAGCATCTGCCTTTTATTTTTCCTTCCTTTGATTGTTTTTCCCCTCTTTTTTTCCCCCGCTGATTATCTTCCCCCTCGCTACACCCCCTCCGCTGTCATTGCCCCGTAATTGTGCTTGTGCCCCCCCAAACCCTTGCCCTGCCCGGTTTGCAGCTCTCGTTTATTCATCTTTAAATAATAATAATAATAAAATCCTGCCAGCTTCATATTTTGGGCATAAAGAGGTTTTTAATTACCCCTGAATCAGTGTTTTTTATTATTATTCCATCCCCTGGGCTGGGAAAGCTGCTGGGAAAAGCAGGGTGACGGGTGCTGCTCGCCCCACGGGGACACCGGGGTCACCAGGGGGGTGTCCCCTCTGAGGGGGGCAAAGAAATTGCATTTAGGTTAATTAAATTAATTAATCCATCCTGGGATTAATGGGGGCAAGGGATGTGCCGGGGAGGACCCCAAATCTCCGTCCAGAGATGGGGAGCACCCCAAATCCCCTGCCCACGGCTGCACATCCCTCCCATAGCCCTGCTGCCCTGGAAATCGCACCCAAACCGCCCCAAATTTCGGGGACAGATGGCCAGGGCACTCTGCAGACCCCCACAGGGACGAATTTTGGGAAGGCTGCGAAGTGCCCCCCGCTATAGGGCTGCGCCGGCGAGTCCCCGCTTGCAAAACCCGGCTGCAAAAAGCCGGCTGCCCCCCGGGGTAGGGGTGGGGGGGCTGGAGCTAAGACAAATAAAGAGTTCAAATGCGGAACGATTAAAAATAAAATAAAATAAAATAAATCGAAAGCGGGGGAGATAAGGCGCGGGCGCCCTCGCTCCCTATTTAACATTCATTGGATTGAATAATCAGGCCTCATTATCTCAAATTGTCTGCATATTTGCCCTCAAAATGCTAATTTGAAAGTTGGCTGCGAGCGCCGTCTGCCTATTTTGACTAAAATATTATTTTGCTTTATTGTGCATTGTTTGTAGCTCCAGGGGCATTTCCAGTTTCGAACCGAAAGGGGAAAAAATTCAAAAAAAAAAAAAAAAAAAGGCCGAGAAAAAAAAAAAAAAAAAAAAGAAAGAGAGAAAAAAACTATCAAAGGCTGGCAGGGAGGGGACCCGGCGGGCCCCGCGCCGCCTGGAAATGGCATTTCCAGGCCTGCGAGGGAAATTCGAGGCGTTATCGGGGCCGGGAGGGGATGGACGGTTTATCGTTAATCTGGGGAAGGGAAATAGGAGAAATAATTCTGTTTTATTATTCCGGTTTTGCAGCGTGGCACGGCTCGGGTTGACCTTTCCGGAGACGCTGCTGCCTCCGCGTCCTTGTCCCCGCCGGGGTGAGGCACGGCACAGTGGGGGTCCTCCGCCGCACCCCAGCAGGCGAGACCCAAAAACCGCGGGGCCGACCCCAAAATCCTTCAGCGGTCCCAAAATCTCCCGAAGGACCCCGAACCATTACAGCTGCTCCCGGGGGGGGAAGCGGCGACGCGGAGTGAGAGCAGAAATCTCTTGCCATCGTTCCCCTTCCTACAAGCCAATCAATAGCTCATAATGCCGGAACGACGTCCCGAGCTGAAAACCCCATTCACGGCCGAGGATTAGGGTGAGCGAAGGGCAATCGCCTCGAAACCGCCTCAATCCGCCGTTAGCGATGCCGCCCTTCGCCCGCCGGCTTACCCACCGCGCTGCCGCCCGTCCCCGGGGACGCGCCGCCGGCGCTGCCCCCGCCGCGGCGAGCTGCGAGCGCAGCGGGGATTAGCGGGGGGCCGCGGGGCCGGGGCTCTCGGTCGCCCTTGTGTTGACAAAGCACGGCGGCAATCCCCCGCCATCAATTCTACTTGCGCCTCCGGGGCCGGCAATGACACAGTTTTTGACTTTCCGGGCAGATGGATGGGGTGGGAACCGGCCCTTCTTCTTTTGGGGTGCAGCACGGGGGGACCCCAAGGCGCAGAGGCCCCGCACCGTGCCCAGCAAGGAATAAATAACGGGATCCCGGGTGTCTCGCGCCACTTTTTGCCCCATTACCCCATAGCCCACAGGTGGAGGAAGGCGCCCCTCCACCAGCCCGTGGTCCCGAATTGATGCCACCCCATAGGCAGCAAAGATGTGCCCCTTTTTAGGGCTGGTTGGGGGGTTTTTTGGAGCTGGCTGCAGCCCCGATGCTGTCCCGGCTAGTGATGGGCTGAATTTGGCCACCGTGGGGGCTGCCAACGCGTGGGGTGCTGTGGTCACCGTCCCCACGAGGTTTGTGCAGCTTTGGAAGCCACACAGCTTGGGATGGGCTCTGGGGCAGGTTCCAGCCCCAGGCTGGGGTCAGAGTCCCCATCTGTGCCCCTAAAGCAGCCGCGCTGGGGGACAGCACCCCTGGGTGCCACAGCCACCCTCCTTGGGTCACCCTTGGGTTGCTGTGGTGTGTGGTGGGACCGCACCCAGCTTCCTCCCGGAGGTGGTCCTCACCCTCCTGGTGCCACCTGGGGCTCAGCCGGGGGGGCGCGGGGCTGATGGTGGCACCCGTGCATGGAGAGGAGGCTGGGTGTCACCCGCCACTGGGACCCCCTCTAGCCATGCAGTGTCTTGGGAGAAAATGCATGGCCTGGGGGTGTCCCATCAGTAGGGTAGGGTGTCCCATCCCATTGTGTCCCATCCCATTGTGTCCCATCCTGGTGTGTCCCATCCCATTGTGTCCCATCCCATTGTGTCTCATCCCACTGCGTCCTATCCTGGTGTGTCCCATCCTGACATGTCCCATCCTAACATGTCCCATGCCACTGTGTCCTATCCTGGTGTGTGCCACCCTGGTGTGTCCCATCCCATTGTGTCTCATCCCATTGTGTCCCATCCCATTGCATCCTGTCCTGGTGTGTCCCATCCAGGTTTATCCCATCCTGGTGTGTCCCATTCTGGCATGTCCCATCCTAACATGTCCCATGTCACTGTGTCCCATCCTGGTGTGTCCCATCCTGGTGTGTCCCATCCCATTGTGCCCCATCCCATTGTGCCCCATCCCATTGTGTCCTATCCCGGTGTGTCCCATCCTGGTGTGTCCCATCCCATTGTGCCCCATCCCATTGTGTCCTATCCTGGTGTGTCCCATCCTGGTGTGTCCCATCCCATTGTGCCCCATCCCATTGCGCCCCATCCCATTGCATCCCACCCTGGTGCGTCCCATCCCACTGTGTCCCATTCTGGCATGTCCCATCTTGGCGCGTCCCACCCCAGGATGCCCCATCCCTGCAGTGTCCCACCCCGCCGTCCCTTCCCGGGATGTCCCCTCCCGGGATGTCCCACCCCAGGGTGTCCCAGCCCCGCTGGGTGCCACCGCAGTGTCCCCCCCGTGTCGCCCCGTGTCGCAGCCCGGTGTCGCAGCGCGGTGGCGCAGTGGCCTCTGGCGGACAGCGGGGGAACGGCCCCGGCCCGCCGGGACCCGGCCGCTGGCACCCAGCGGGACCCCGCTCCTGGGGTCCTCCTGCGAACTGGGACCCTGCGAACTGGCACCCTTACTAACTGGGACCCCGCTAACTGGGATGCTCACCAACCAGGATCCCCTCTAACTGGGATCCCCAGTAACTAAGATCCCCACTAACTGGGATGCTCACCAACCAGGATCCCCTCTAATTGGGATCCCCAGTAACTAAGATCCCCACTAACTGGGACGCTCACCAACCAGGATCCCAACTAACTGGGATCCCCAGTAACTAAGATCCCCACTAACTGGGATGCTCACCAACCAGGATCCCCTCTAATTGGGATCCCCAGTAACTAAGATCCCCACTAACTGGGACGCTCACCAACCAGGATCCCAACTAACTGGGATCCCCAGTAACTAAGATCCCCACTAACTGGGATGCTCACCAACCAGGACCCCCTCTAATTGGGATCCCCAGTAACTAAGATCCCCACTAACTGGGATGCTCACCAACCAGGATCCCCTCTAATTGGGATCCCCAGTAACTAAGATCCCCACTAACTGGGATGCTCGCCAACCAGGATCCCAACTAACTGGGATCCCCAGTAACTAAGATCCCCACTAACTGGGATGCTCGCCAACCAGGATCCCAACTAACTGGGATCCCCAGTAACTAAGATCCCCACTAACTGGGATGCTCGCCAACCAGGATCCCCTCTAACTGGGATCCCCAGTAACTAAGATCCCCACTAACTGGGATGCTCACCAACCAGGATCCCCTCTAACTGGGATCCCCAGTAACTAAGATCCCCACTAACTGGGATGCTCACCAACCAGGATCCCAACTAACTGGGATCCCCAGTAACTAAGATCCCCACTAACTGGGATGCTCACCAACCAGGATCCCAACTAACTGGGATCCCCAGTAACTAAGATCCCCACTAACTGGGATGCTCGCCAACCAGGATCCCAACTAACTGGGATCCCCAGTAACTAAGATCCCCACTAACTGGAATGCTCGCCAACCAGGATCCCAACTAACTGGGATCCCCAGTAACTAAGATCCCCACTAACTGGGATGCTCACCAACCAGGATCCCAACTAACTGGGATCCCCAGTAACTAAGATCCCCACTAACTGGGATGCTCACTAACCAGGATGTACACTAACTGGAACCCCACTAACTGGGATATTCACTGGTTGGGACCCCACTAATTTATATGCTCTCTAGCTGGGATGCTCACTAACTGGGATGCCCACTAACTGGGAGGCAACTAACTGGGGTGCCCACTAACTGGGGTGACCAATAACTGGGACCCCACTAATTGGCATCCTGCAAATTAAGGGGTCTGCTAACTGGGATGCTTTCTAACTGGGATCCTGATAAATAGGAAGCTGCAAACTGGGATCCCGATAAATAGGAAGCTGCAAACTGGGATCCCCAGTAACTGGGATCCCCACTTACTGACTGATGCTAACTGGGATCCCTGCTAACCAAGATCCTCACTAACTGCGATCCTACTGATTGGGATTGTGCTAACTGGGACTGCACTAACTGGGATGGCTCTTAACTGGGATGCTTGCTAGCTGGAATGCTCACTAACTGGGATGCTCATCAACACGTCTCCCCACTCAGGGGGACCCTGCTAATTGGGATGCTTGCCATCCGGAAAGCTGAGTAACTGGGATGCCCCCCAACTGGGATCCCTGCTAACTGGAATGCCCGCTAACTGGGAAGCTCACTAACTGGGATGCTCAGTAACTGGGATATCCACTAACTGGGATGCCCACTAACTTATCCCGAGCCACCAACCCCACAAAAGCCCTGAAACAGAAATTGAGGGAGATTATGGAAAAATGACCCGGGCAGGCACATCGCTGTGGGTGTCTCTAACCACCCTGCACCAAACCCCCAGCCCCTGATGCCGAGGACCCCGACACCATGCTCTGAGCAAGATTCGTTTCCCCCATTAATTTCCCCTTAAATTTTAGTCCGCCTCGTAGCTCCGGATGATTTCATTTGCAGGAACACCTCCGTCTGCTGAGGTTCTTAACCTCCCAGGGCTCCTGGGCGAGGAGACCCCCTTGAAACTGGCAGGGTATATATATATATATACATATATATATATATAAAGGTTTTCCTTCCGACTTTTAAAACATCCTGGCTTGTCACCGCAAGCAGAGCTCCTCGGGCACCTGATGGCAGCGGGCACCCCGGCTCTCCTCTGCTTTGTATGGGAATTTCAGCTGCACTGGTTAAAACACTGATTTCCCCTAAAAAATGGGGTGTCCCTGGCCCCCAGCAGGGCCACTCCTGATGTCCCCTGGCTTGGGGGGGGGGGGGGTGAGGTTGGAGGCCCCATCCCGGTGGGCAGACGGGGCAATCCACACCGTGCCCAGACAGCCGGGCCTGGGCTAATGACCAGCAATTGATATTAATTAGCTCAGGAGCTTCCCCCCTCCGACAGCAGGGCCTTGGGGCTCAGGATCAGGCGGGAGCCAGCCAGGTGCAATGCCCGGGTCCTGCTCGCATTCCTGGGTCCAGACCCGGCTGAAGGAGGCAGTGACCCCCAAAAAAGCCCTAAAAACCTCCCCCCTCCTCTCCGGGGCAGGATTTTCCCACCTGCCCGCCCCAAAGCACCACAGGGTCCCATCCCGGTGCATCCCATCCAGTGTCCCCATTTTGGTCCCGTGCCACCCACATCCCACCCCCCCGGACGCTCTGAGCCCTGTAGGCAAAGAAACCCCCCGGGGGGGGGGGGGGCGGGGACCCCCACTTTTGGGGCCGGGGGTGTTTGCTCAGTGCCATCACACAGCTCCGCCAGGAGAGAGAGGAAAAAGGGAATTAAAAAAAAAGGGAAAGCACCTCCTAACCAAACACGCACCTCGCCGCGGCGGGGGCCTCCTGCCTTTTTATCTCGGCCCTTTCAAGGCCGTAATTAAGAACTAATAACGCCAAATCTGCCACCCTTTCATCTCTGCCCCCCTCCCCAGGGCCTTTATTTGCCCCTGGCCGCAGGAGCTGCGGGGTGGTGTCCATGGGGCAAGCCGGGGATGGTGGCCTCGCGGTGGGTTTTGGGGTTTTTTGCTATAAAACACCCAGGGAGCCTTCAGCAGCCAGCCCCGTAGGGAGCCGTGATCTCGTCCCCATGGTCCCCAGCCCCATACGGAGCCGTGATCCCATCCCCACGGTCCCCAGCCCATGCAGCTGCTGATCCAAGGATGCTCCGCGATGCTCAGAGCCCCCAAAATGTTTTTTCCTCCGTGCCACAGCGATGCCCCCGTTATTCCCAGCGCAGGATCCTGGCCCCCTTGGGAACACCGAGCAAGGGGGGCGGCTCAAAATGCCCCACAGATGTGGGTCCTGGCCCCCCAGCTCCCCCCGCACCCCATTTCCTCCCCAATAAACCCGGTGGCGTCCTTTGACCGGGACCCGCTCCCCCGCCGGGCTGGGCCCGAGGTGTGACTTTTCCCAGCTCATTAGGAAAAGCCGCTCGGTTTTAAGCATCTCAGGCCCTAATGACCATCTGAATCCCATCAGCGGGGCCCTGCCGGGGGGGGGGGACCCGGTGAAGGGGGGGTGCCCACCTCTGCCACCGCATCCCCGGGTGTCCTCAGTCGTGTCCCTTCACCTGGAGGGCCCGGGCATGGCTGTGCCCCCCCAAACGCAGGGGGTGCAGCCAGCTGAGGATGACGGGGGGGGGGGTCCAAGATCTGCCCCCACACACACCTCGAGCGTCCCGGGGGGGGCAGCTCTGGTGGCTTCGGGGTGTCCCCCCCCCCCCCAAACCCCGGGGGGCCGCATCCTGAAGCGGAGAAGGGGGGGGGGGGGGCACAAACACGGTGGGGGCGGCCGCAGGGGGGGGTGTCCTGGGGCGGTCCCCGCCCGCCCCATCCCATCCCATTGCATCCCACCCATCCCGTCCCACCCCATCCCATCCCATCCCATCCCATCCCATCCCATCCCATCCCATCCCATCCCCTACCCCCCCCCCCCCGGCCCTATAAAGCCTGGCTGTGCAGCCCCAGCAGCCCCCGCCATGCCGCCCCCGGCCCCGTCGCCCCCCTCCCGGCCCGGCCAGGCCTTCACCATCGCAGCCCTGCTGGGACGAGCCTCGCCCCCCCCGACCCCAACCCCGACTCCGACCCCAGCCCCGCTTTTGCCCCCCTGGGGACCCCTCCGGGACCCCCCTCCCGGTCCCACAACCCCTCCCCGGCCGCTCTGCGCCGCCTGCTGCGGACCCCCCCCAGCCTGGGCAGCTCGCCTGGGAGCCACAGGTAGGGTCCGACCCTCCCCGGGGGGCTGGGGGGGAGGCTGTGGGGGGGGTCCCCAAACGGCCACCTCCGTCCTTATCCCCCTGGGGACCCCTGCCTGCTTCCCCCTTGGGGACGTTTCTGGGTGGGGGAGCTCCTTCCACCTCTTCCAGGGGACCCCCCCCCACCACACACCAGGTCTTCAGGAGGGACCAGGGTGTGAGGAGATCCTCTCAAAATGGGGAGGGGGGGGGGGGGACATATGGAGAGACCTCTTCTGCTACCAAGAGGGGACGGCTCCCCACAGGGAGGTCCCCTCTGCCTCCCAAGGGAGCCCCTCTGCCCCCAAAGGGAGCCCCTCGCTCCACGGGGGGACCCTCGAGGAGATCCTACCCCCACCCCAACCCACCCCTCTCCTTGCCCCCCCCAGGCTTCCTCCTCTCCAAGTGCTGCTTCCCCATCCTCAAGGCCAAGGCCGGCAAGGCCAAGCGGGTGCGGACCATCTTCACCAGCGAGCAGCTGGCCCGGCTGGAGAAGGAGTTTGCGCGGCAGCAGTACCTGGTGGGCGCCGAGCGGGGCCTCCTCGCCTCCGCCCTGCACCTCACCGAGGAGCAGGTAAGGGCCCGGGCACCACCGAGCTCCAGCAGCCCCCAAAATTTCCCTCGGCAGGCTCAGGGGGATCCCAAACCACCAGGCTTTCATCCACGGGGGGTGGGGTTTTGGGGACGTTCCCAAAAATTTCCGTTAAAAGGGTGGGGAAACTGAGTCACAAAGCGGCCACCTGCTGGAGGGGTTGAATTTACGTCAAGTCTAAGGATTTGGATCTTATCCCCCGCTGGCAGGCTCCGGCTCGTCGGGGTGGGATCAGCTGCTGGGGGGACAGCTTTTTGTCACCTCGGGGACAGACGGTGGCAGGGGACAGCAGTCGTGGACAGCCGGGGCTTGTGTAGGGTCCGGGCACTTGGGGGGAGCCATATAGGGCTTGGGTGAAGGCCTTGTAGGGCCCGGGAGCT
This sequence comes from Cygnus olor, assembly GCF_009769625.2. Taxonomy (NCBI): domain Eukaryota; kingdom Metazoa; phylum Chordata; class Aves; order Anseriformes; family Anatidae; genus Cygnus; species Cygnus olor. The sequence goes on along the minus strand of NC_049172.1, from coordinate 75,981,422 downwards.
TGGGGGAAGCCGTGTAGGGCCCAGGCACTTGGGGGGCGCTGTATAGGGCTCAGGGGGAGGCCATGTAGGGCCCAGGCACTTGGGGGGAGCCGTACAGGGGCCCAGGCACTCAGGGGGAGCCATATAGGGCTCAGGGGGAGGCCGTGTAGGGCCCAGGAACTCTGGGGAAGCCTTGTAGGGCCCGGGGGCACTGCCTTTGGCTGCTGGTCCGTGGCAAAGCCAGGTTCGAGCACCAAGCTCCGTCTCGTCTCTTCCTAAGGTGAAAGTCTGGTTCCAGAACCGGAGGATCAAGTGGAGGAAGCAAAGCCTGGAGCAGCAGCAAGCCAAACTGGCCAAGATGGGCCTGGCCACCCCGCAGAGGAGCCCCGACTCGCAGAGCCGCCGCGGCGAGGAGGAGCAGGACTTCCCGGCGGGGGCAGAGGACCTCCAGGAGGCCGCGGCCCCCCCTGCACAGACTGTGGCAGAGTGCTGCTGAGCCGCCCCGTCGGGAGGTTTTGTTCCGTGTATTATATGTTGTTGTATCATAGCTGGCAGGGAGCGTATCTAATATATACCGGGCACCGGTTATTTTTGCAGTGCGAAAATAAATTATTTATGCGAGGCTGGGTTTAGAGGATAAAGTGGTTGTGGCTGTTCCTGGGTTCCCCCGTGGGGCTGGGAGTCCTGCCCTGCTGTGGGGTGGATGGTTAACCCTTGCAGGCCATAGGGTCTGTGTCTGGGATCATCATCGTTGGAATAGGGGGGATGTGGAAGGGGTTTGTCCATGGAACCAAGTCCTGGAGCTCCGGGGGCATCCCACACACCCCACCCACTGTCAGCCCCCTTACCTGGGCTCATCCCAAAGGCAGCGGGGTGCTCAGATGCCTCCTTTGGCTCTAAAATCGCTCAGGACCTTTGCAGACCCCCTCTGTCCCGCAGTCCATCCACCTGCCTGTCTTTCCTGCCAGCAGAGTTCCCTTGTAATGCCCTGCTCTGCCTACAGCTCGCATCGAGCGGGGACTCGGGGCTGCAGCGATGGCATCCTGCTCTCTGCAGGAGCCAGGAAAACTGGGGAAAAACGGGGAAAATGCTGGCCTGGGGATGAGCCAAGGCTGGATTCCCTGGGGTGCCCCCTGCAAGGGTGCAAAGCAAGAGACTTATCAGGAGCCCTGGACTTTGTAGAGAAGGGAAATAGGGAATCCCAGTCCCTGCTAACCCTGCCTGGGGATGGGAAGGATGGGAGCCGGGTAGAGAGTTTCTGCTGGCAGGTGAGAAACAGGGAGAGGACAACGCAGGGAGAGGAGCAACGCAGGGAGAAGGGGATGGTGCAGGGAGAAGGGGACGACGTGACGGAAGCTGCCCTTTGTTCCGGCTGTTTTTAGAGCCGGGATTAGCCGGCGTGTCTCAAAGAGCCCAAACCGTGCTAATGTCTTCACATGTCTGATGGGAGCCGAGGGCGCGCCGGCGGGTTTGACCCGCTAATCTGGCGTGCTGGTGGGTTTATTGCAATCATCCCCGAGACAACAGGGCTTACGGGGGTGTTTTAATATCGCCCGGCCGGGGGCCGAGCTGATTGAGAGAGTTAAGTTGTTCTCAGGACACATTTAATCCCCTGGGAGCTGGCAGTGCTCTGCATCGGGCAGGATCGGGCCCTTTGGACCCGTCCCTGTGCCAGGCGATGCCCCTGCAGCTCAGGCAGCATCCAACGGGGGAAACGGCTTTAATTAAAACTGATGGGCTTGATTGACTTTTTCAAATGCTCCGAGAGCTTGGCAAGGTTTTGGGCTGGATAAAATCACCTGGGACAGAGTCTTTGCTCCTTGTGTCCCCTGAGGGTCCTTCCGCCCTGCAGCCCACCAGTCCCTTCCCAAGACTGTGCACAGTACTGCTGTTCTTTCACCCATCTGGAAAAAAAAAAATGAAAAAAGGGTTGGTTAGTTGGTTTTCAGTGGCAGGCAATTATGAGGACGTGAGAACTGAGCAGCCTTATTAAGAGGATAAAGGCTATCTGCTCAGGACTGCAGTGCTGAGCCCGCCCTAGCGAGCCCAGCTCGGTGCCTGCAGGTAGACGAGCCGGAGGCAGCTTGCAGGACGGTCGCTGGCTGTGCCTGGGTGGATTTATTTGCCCAGAGGAGCACGGTCTGCACACGGACGGACGGACGGAGGGATGTCGGGGATGGATGGAGGGGCTGGATGCTGGCCTGCTGGCGTGGATGAATAGGTGCGAATGGGTGGCTGGGTCAATGAGACGGGGTGGGAGATGGAGGGAGAGATAGCAGAAGGGATCATCGGGCGGAGCTGCAGCCCTGCGGCTCCCCCGTGCCCCCCGCTGCCCTTCCTGCCGGGATTATTCCTGCTGAGCACACGGCGACGGCCGCGATCTGTTTGCAGGGCCAGGTTTGCTCAGGGCAGTAGGAATTAGCAGGGTGCTGGAGCAGCCACCAGCCACGGGGTCCCTGTGTCCCGGGCACTTTCCCAGGCACATTTGTGTCCCTTCCCCAAGCTGGCAGCCCCGTTCTCCTCCTCCGGCTGTCCCCTCACCCTCTCTTTTTGCTAAATGGGATTACCGCGTGCTGTGGAGGGGTCAGGGTGCTGGGGCCAGCAGCCTGCCGGCAGCAGAGGCTCAAGTCACGGGGCACCGGGGTCGGCCGTGCACGTTTCCCGGCTCCGTCTCGTCGTGTAATCTTGTTAAATGGTCAGGGAGCATTTCCCCCACTTCTCCCTCCCCTTTAATTCCCGATTGAAACATCAAATAAAGCTTCCCGAGGCTGCCAGCAGCTCCACCTGCTCGGGGGAGAGGAAGCACCACCGTGTCCCACCTTCTGCAGCCTTATGGGGTGAATCCACCCCGTGCTCGTTTTGGGACACCTTGGATCGCCTGGCCCTGCTGGAGTGGCACTGACCGAGGGGCTCTCGGCATCACGCTCCCAGCTGGCAAGCAGCGCCTGGCTGGTGCATGAAAACCGGGTGAAAATGGGGCGACCTGCCTGGAAACACAGCTGCAGTGTCCCAGATCTCTGAGTTTAGAGGTCACAAACCTAAGGGAACTATCTGGGTTTGCCATGGGGCCCTGCCGCAGCCGCTGGTGCTCCTGGCCCTGCTCCTTCCCTCCTGGCCCAGCACCGGAGCAGCTCCCTCCCCTGCTTTGCTCTGCTCCATGCCACAGGGCTCCGAGGAACCTGTCTGGTTCGTTTCGGTGAGATGAGCAGCTGGGGAAAAGAGAAAAATGAAGAAAAAAATCAAAGAAAACTGCACCATTGGTCATGGGGGTGGGTACAGAGGCCAGAGCCCGAATTCCCCTGCAAGGGAGATCCCGGGATGGTTTGTGGGGACGTTCCCAGGAGGGTTCTGGTGTGGGCAAGCCCTCTCCGACTTTCAGGAGAACAACTTTTTATCCTGCTTGTCTTAACCCCTCATTTTTCCTTCTGCAGACCAGAGCTCAGTGGAGGGACCACTCAAGCAGCCCCTGGGGGCTCCCGGGTGCCAACCCCTGGGCCCTTCTCCCCTTCCCACCCCCTGCTGGGGCAAGGTGACATCGGCTCAGCCCTCGATGCACGGCAACATCCCCACCCTCTGCAAATGGTTGACTGGGAATGGGCTTTTATTTTTTTTTTTTGCGGGGGGGCTGATTTTATTATAAAACTCGGTTGCATTCAATCAAGTCCGTCCTGATGGGGTGGGACGGATGAAATAAGGGAAATGTGGGAGGTGCGGGACTGGCGGTGGGATAAAGCGTCCCCTGAGTGCCGAAACACCCCGGGGCTTGGGCTGCCGTGCCCCTTGTGCCTCAGTTTCCCCAGCCGCAGAGGCTGGGAAATGCAGCCTCAAACTCTCGGACCATCCCCTCGACACCCCGCACCCCTGCCGGGAGCCCAGCAGGATGCGACCCCCGCGCTGCCCCACCTTCCCCCCCCCCGCTCCCTCTCTATTGATTTAATAAGATGGAGGGGAATTAACGGGGCCGGAGCGTCGGAATAATGAAAGATGAACAAAGGGGCAGCGCTAGCAAAGATGCTGCCAGCTTTTAATGATGAGGCCGGGCAGATCCCCTGCTAGCTGTCCCTTTGGAGTGGCGATTAAGAACATACTGTTGTTGTTAAGGCAGGGAGATAAATCCCTGCACCGTTTCTGATGTGATCAGCCGGGGCTTCTCCCTACAATTTGTGATCCTATTGTGGACGGGTGTTTGCCCTGGGCAAGGAGAGTCTGGGAACCACTTATGAACCATCCTTTGGTCATTAGCCTCCTCATTAGGAGAGAACAATGTCGGGGAGAGAAGATAATTGAAGGGAGCAGCGGGCTGATGGCGCACTCAGGACTGTCCCAGGGCTGCCTCGGTGCCGAGCTGGTTTTCTAATTCCCAATTAATTTGGAATGCGGGGCTTCGGGATGCTCCTCGTCCTCGCAGCTTCGTGGCGAGCTGGTGGCGAGTTGCGGCGAGCATTTTGGGGTCCCCCCGGACACTCAGCAGCCAGCTTGCTGCAGCCCCCCAGGGCTCCATCCCGCAGTTTTGGGGCAGGACCGGCTGTATCCCGCAGTTTTTGAGGCAAGACCTGCTGTATCCTACAGTTTTTGGGGCAGGACCTGCTCTATCCCGCGTTTTTTTGGGGCAGGACCTGCTGTACCCTGCAGTTTTGGTGCAGGACCTGCTGTACTCTGCAATTCTGGGGGCAGAACCGGCTCCATCCCGCAGTTTTTTGGGGCAGGACCTGCTGTACCCCGCAGTTTTTGGGGTGGGGCCGGCTGTACCCCACATTTTTTGGGGGGCGGGACCGGCTGCAGCCCGGTGCCGGAGCACGGAAAGCCCCCGGGGACCGGCTCGGGGAGAAGCAATTCCTCAGGATGCCTGACATTATCGAGTGCTAATGAGAGCTGGATGGGGCCGAGGTGCTTTGCAGCCCATTACCCCAAATTAACCTGACAATGCAGCCGGGGCCAGCGTCTGCGGGCCGGCTGGGTTGTGTATTGCCTGTCTGGGGCCGGGGGCCAGGAGGACGCTGCCCTCTGCCTTCCCCCAGCAAGCGGGGGCCCCCGTAAAGGAGCGTCCCCTTCGGCAGGCTCCGTTTCGGGGGCCTGCACCCAGCGGCCGGGGCGCTGGCAAGCAGAGGAGCTGCAGCGAGGCGATGGGAATGGCGAGGACAGGGCGAGAGGAAAATCCCCTTTGCAGGACGGTGCCCGGCACCTCTTCCTCGGAGGAAACACCCTCCCAGCTCCTCCCGTCCATCCTTCCCTCCCCGCGCTGCCGCTTGCACGGGGCTCTCACAGCCCGGCCGGTGGCCAGTGGAGCAAACCGGGGGCGAGCAGCATTTTCCCCGCAGCCAGCAGCCACCCCTGGCGGTGCTGGGCGATGCAGGGAGCTGGCCGTGCCCCTGCTGCCTGCGAAGGGGGCTCCCGCTGCTGTGCCACGCTCCCAGATGCCGTCGCTCCCGTCCTCTCCCCGGTTTGGGTCTGTTAATGGCACCTCGCAAGGTGCTGAGGGTCCCGAAGGCAAAGCGTTCGGTGGCCGGATCCCTGCGGCAAGCGGGGCTTGCCAAGGGCAACCAGCACCGTGCTCTGGACCCCGGGGCCTTGGTCGAGGTGGCAAAGCCACCCCCGTGTCACGGCCCAGCACCGGCACAGCTTCCCCGAGGAGAAAGCACGCGCGGAAATGACACCCGGCCCGAGGAACTTCTCTTCTCCAGATTTATGTGATGAGGGGATGGACGCCTTGGTTAGCCCCCAAGGGAGAGGGCCCCGCGTCGCTTTGCGCAGCGGGCACGAAGCCCAGCTCCCCTCTCCCCATTGGGGGGGATCCGTTTTGGGAAGGGGGAGCCACCAGCTCCAGGACCCACACGTGGGACCCAGCTTGGGGAGGGGGAGCCAGCAGCTCCAGGAGTCCCCCGTTTGGGGACGTTCCCCGCCGCCTTTCCGCGGGCACCATCGCGTCCCCGCTTGGGACGTTGGCTTGTTGGGATCCTGGGGGGGACGGTTTGGAGAAGAGGCTGCAAAAATCCGGCACGGGGGTAAAGCCGGCGCCCAGCACCCCGTTTCTAAGCCAAGTTTTGTCGCTTTAAAGCAAAAGGCCCAGAGCTCATCTTCTCCCCGCTAGGCCCTGCTCCAGAGGATGCTGAGCGCCGGGACGATTTTCTGCCCCTCGCAGGACTCCTCGCGGCCCGGGTTACGAACGCGCCGAGCCCCGCTCGCGCAAGTGGGGTTTGCTAAGTGGGGTTTGGGGGAAATTTCCGCCCCATCCTTTCGCCCACCGGGAAGGCCTCGAGGCTCGAGCCGGGTGGCGGCCGGAGCCCGACGGAGGCTGGGTGTGAAATTTCTCATGGGCGAACGAGCCAGGGCGGCGGGGCGCCCAGGACGGGGCGGGGGGGGGACAGAAAAGACGAGGGGGGAGCGGAGGAGGAGAGAAAGCAGCGGCCGGGGAGAGACAAAAATCCCCGAAGCAGCGACCCGGTTTGAAGAGTGGGGCGTTTTCTATGGGGGGATTGTAAAATGCGCTCTCTCTTTCCCCTTTGCAGGGGGGAACGAGGGCCCCCACTCTATCTGATAGTCATTAGCATCAATTAGCCCCGTTTGAAGTAGGCAACATCTTTGTCTCCGTGCAAAAAAGAAATAAAAAAACCTTTCAGGGAGCCCATAATAACATCTGGAGCGAGGAGAGGCTGAGCTCAAGTTCCCCACTTTCATCTCTTGCCGAGGTACTTGGAATGTTAATGCAGCCTCATTCTTTAATGGAGTTATCAGGAAATGCTTTTCACCCCCTTCCCTTTGCTCAGGGGGGATGTTTACAAAGGGCTGGGGGCTTTTTTTGGTGTTTTGTTGTTGGGATTTTTCCCCCCCCCCACCCCCTCCCCTCCCCTCAGAAGCTTCCCCCTCCCCTTTTATTTTCTGCGCTCTTGAAAAACAAAACTGGGGGGGGGGGGGGGGAAGAAAAAAAAAAAGAAAAGAAAACACCCCCCCCAAAATAAAATAAAAATAAAAATAAATAAAAATAAAAATAAAAATAAAAATAAAAATAAAAATAAAAATAAAAAAATAAAAATAAAAATAAAAATAAAAATAAAAATAAAAATAAAAAAATAAAAATAAAAATAAAAATAAAAAAATAAAAATAAAAAGTAAAAAATAAAAAATAAAAGAGGATCAGGGTCCGTCCTTTCATCTCCCCCTCGCAGCCCCTGCAGAAGCTCCTGCGGACGGGGTGGGCCGGAGCGGCTCAACCTCCCCTGCTCGGCCTGGCTGCCGGGTGCTACATTTCCCAGGTCGTTACCAGCGGGTGAAAATTTCCAGCTTTTTAACCGAAATGCATTAGCTGAGCACACAGCACTAATGGGCAACAGGGCGCCCCGTTAGGCGGCTCGAGCGGGAGAGGCCTTTTGCCGCCTGTCCACCCCTCCGCCTCGTCCGCCCGTCCGTCCGTCCTCCCCACCACCACCGCCCTTCTGCCCATCCCAGCGCCCGCAGGGTAGAAACGCCGATGGGCAGAGCATCTCTCCCGTCTCTTCCCACGGGGAGCGAAATAGTGGCATTTCTGGCTTCCTAGAAGGAGGAAAAAAAAAATAATAATTAATGTTTCCACAGCCCCCTAACGTAAAAAAAAAAAAAAAAAGTCGTCCAGGAGAAGTCACGTGTAACCGTGTTTTAATCCGCGTTTTAATCTGGGCAAAGCGGAGCCAGGAGCTGTGAATCCCTCGCACCTTTTCCTCGGTGGAGCTTTTTTTTTTTTTCTTTTCTTCTTTTTTTTTTTTTGGGGGGGTGGAGGGGGGAGAGGTTTCGGCGCTCGCCCAGCTTTGAACGTGTGATTTCAATTAGGCGCACGGTTACCCGCCGGCAGGGCCGGGGCTGCGTGTTTGGATAGGGGGCAATAAAGCGGCAGCTGTATTTATTCACCGATTTTGAAGCCGCCGTGGAAGGCAGGATGCTAAGAGGGGAGGAAAAAAAAAAAAAAGCGTTTCAAAGGCCAACGTGAGGATTTCCTTTGTCCCTCCCGGAGGCTCCCGTAGCCATCGCCAGGGTGCTGCCACGCCAGCGGGGGAATCGCCGCCGAAAAGGGGCCAGCCCTTCAAAAAGGAATCAGCCCCAAAATTTCCTCGAAATGCTCCTATCGCTTAAAACCCCCGAGCTGCTCCTTCACGGGGAGGCCTATTTCTCTGGCTCGGGCAGCGAAAAGGAACTCCGGAGCGCAAGCCACCTGCGCGGATCCCCCGTTTAGGGCAGGGTTTGCTGCGGACGGGCCTGCGCGCGCAGGGACGCCCAGCGCTGGGTTATCAAAGCCGCGGGGGATTTTGGCTCCGTGTTCATAACCCGATCGCTCCGCTCTGGGGATTCCTCTGCGCTCGCGCAGAGCAAAGCGAATTTTGGGTGTGAATTCTGTGCTCGCGGAGGCACCCGCGCCGGCTCCGGGGGGTGTCACACGGGGGGCGGGGGGGGGGTTGCCACCCACGCCAGACCCCAAAGCACGGTCACGCGCCTGTGCGAGGATGGTGGTCCCGCGTCCCCAATGTGTGTGTGTGTGTGTGTGGGGGGGGGTGCACAGCCCCAAACACACCCACCGCCACGTGCACCCCGCGCGCGGGGGGCGATGCTCCGCCGGCACGCGTGGGGGCGGGTTTGGGGTGCCGCGGGGAGAGGTGTGGGACGCCCATGGGGTGTCCGTGGGGGAAGGGGTGGGTGGCAGTGGACAGAGGGGTGCTGGAGGGTGCTGGCGGAGAGGAAGGGGAGTCGGGGGGCGAGGAGGGGATTCGGGGGGCGAGGAGGGGAGTCGGGGGGCGAGGAGGGGATTCGGGGGGCGAGGAGGGGAGTCGGGGAGGGTTTGGGCAGGGAGGGGCGGTTTGGAAGGAGGAGGGTTGGGGTACGCGTGGGTGGGGAGGGTGGGGTGTCCCTGGGGGCGCTGGTTTGGAACGGGGGGGGGGGGGGGGGGTGTCGGGGGGTGATATGATGGAAGGCGGGGTGTTGGGGCGGGGTGATTTCGGAGAGAGGTTTTTTTTTTTTGGGGGGGGGGATGATATTTTGGAACGAGGGGTGTCAGGGGGTGTTGTTATGGAAGGAGGGATTTGGGGGGTGTTGTTTCGGTCAGAGGGCGGTCGGAGGGCTGTCATTTCGGGAGGAGGGGTTTGGGGGGGTGTTATTTTAGAAGGAGGGGTTTTGGGGGGCCGTTATTTCGTAAGGAGGGGTGTCAGTGGCTGTTATTTTGGGAGGAGGGGCGTTGGGGAGTGTTATTTCAGAAGCAGGTGGTTGGGGGAGCTGTTCTTTTGGGAGGAGGGGTTTTAGGGGGGTTGTTATTTCGGGAGGAGGAGTTTTGGGGGGTGTTATTTCGGGAGGAGGGGTTTTGGGGGGTGATTATTTGGGGAGAAGGGGTGTCGGGGGGGTGTTATTTCAAAAGGAGAGGTTGGGGGGGTGTTATTTCGGAAGGAGGAGTTTTGGGGGGCTGTTATTTCAGGAGGAGGGGTTTTGGGGGGCTGTTATTTTGGGATCAGGGTTGTTGGGGGGGCTGTTATTTCGGGAGGAGGGGTTTTGGGGGGTGTTATTTAGGGATCAGGGCTGTTGGGGGGGCTGTTATTTCGGGAGGAGGGGTTTTGGGGGCTGTTATTTCGAGAGGAGGGCTCTGGGGGGCGTTGGCCCGGCCGGGGGGGGTGTCCGTGCGGCCCGGAGGTGTGGGGCAGGCCCCCGCCAGCCCCCTGCCCCCGTTTTGCATACGGGAGCGCGCCCCTTCCCCGCCGCCCCATATAAACCCCTCGGGCCGGCTGCCGGCAGCAACTTCAGGCCATGCCGCCCCCCAGGACCCCCAGGACCCCCTTCCACATCGAGGCGATCCTGGCCGCCCCCCCCCGGCCCGGCCCCGCCGCCCCCTGCCCGCAGCCCCCGAGCTGGCCGGGGCCGGGGGCGCTGCCGGGGGGCC